>NW_024065986.1:0-3501 GCF_011947395.1 Colletotrichum karsti | reverse complement strand
TTCCAGCTAGTGCCCAAAAGATAACAAGCTAGTATTGCCACCAGAGCAACCCCATATAAATAACTCAGCTAGACTACCTACTTTAATAATAACTATAGAGTGCACTTAGACTCCAAAGAGCATATAGAATAGTACCTAAAAGACCCCAATAGGTTAAGATATAATACTACTAACCTTACCCTAAAGTAAATCCTCATAATAGGATACTATAATAATACTAAACTTAAATATAAAGCTTAAGAATAACTTAATAAGCTCCTAAAAGCCTATAATAATAAAGATATAGATCTATATATATAAGAATAAATTAATAGATAGGCTATAGAAGACTAAGATAATAAACTACTCTCTAACTTAGAAGACTCTTATAACGTTACCTAATAACGTACTTAGATAAAGATTATCTATAGGTATAAACCTAATATTAATAATACTAGCTCTAAAGAAGAGTCTAAAGATAAGGAATAAGAAATTAAGGAAAAGATTAGTTACTAAATAATTAACCCCTTAAATAATAAATAAGCCCTAGAATTCTATAGAACCCTAGGAAGTAAGTGAGACTATAAGTATAGACTAGAGCTCAGATTGGAAGACTACCTATACCTATAAATAGCATTAAGAAACTATTAATACCTATTTTAGGCTTAATACTTCTTTAATAACTATAAGGAATACCTAGGTAAGAAGTATAAAAACTAGTTCTACCCTAGAAAGTATAATGAGACCCCTATTAAAAAGATCTATTAAGTATCTATCCTATATAGTTAGGAACTTTAATAGTTTAATAGATAGATTATAACTTTTACCCTAAACTAGGAATACCTAATAAAGTGCCTCCACAATATAGAGATAATATAGAGACTCTATCAGCAGGATAAGTGCTTCATCCACACTAAAGAAAAGGCATAAGCATGGCAAATTAGCTAGGATGGATCTAGCCCACTATAGCTAGGATTCCATAAAGTTAAGCAGTTAAAAAACTAAACTTACCTACTAAAGACAAGGGATAATGATAGGTAGATAAGATAAGGTCCCTATATAGCATAACGGCATATAAGAACCAATAATATAAGCATATATTAGTAAAGATATAGCTTAATAGAAGACTAGCTACCGCTATAATAGATAGTAGAGCCTAAAGAAACTTTATATTGCTATAAATAGTGAATAAATAAAAGATAACCTAGAAGAAGAAAGCAGTAGAAGACTACTATAAACTTAGCACTATTAAAGGAGAATAAGTCTAGTATAGTAGAGGACGCATTATAGCGGAGATAGCGCACCTCCCTATATAGATCTATAGCTAGAATAAGTAACTAAACTTCAATATTATAGAGATAGGAGATAAGTATAATATTATCCTTAGAAGACTATAGTTATATAATAGCAACCTATAGATAGATTAGAGAACTAGCTAACTCTATTAGGACTAGGATTTAGTTACTAAGTAGCAGCCTAGAAGAGGTGCCTTAAATAAACCTTTTAGAACTCCTAAAGTAAAGAGATTTTTAGTATACCTATAAATTAAGGATATAAATACTAGGACGTTATTAGTAATAGATATTAATAAGGAAGATTAACTTCTATCTATCTTAGAAGAATACTAGTAATACTAAAAACTATTTGCTAAAGAACTTAAAATAGGACTATTAGAATATAGTAACTATAACTATAAGATACCCCTAAGAGAAGGAAAGGAGCTAAAGCTAGAAGCAATCTATAGACTTAATTAGAAAGAAATAGAAGCGCTTAATACTTACCTTAAAGAAAACCTATAGAAGGGATATATTAGACCCTCTATATTACTAGTAGGATATCTAATCCTATTTATACCTAAAAAGAATAGTAAACTATAACTCTACGTTAACTATAGAAAACTTAATAATATTATAATTAAGAACTACTACCTACTACTACTTATCTTAGAACTTAGAGACCTACTATATAGAGCCTAGTGGTTTATAGCACTTAACTTAAAAGGAGCTTATAACTTAATATATATAAAATTAGGTAAAGAATAGAAAATAGCGTTTTAAATACACTAAGGATATTATAAGTACCTAATAATGCCCTTTAGACTTATTAATATACCTATAATATTCTAAATAATAATTAATTATATCCTATAAGAATACCTAGATATATTTATTATAGTTTATCTTATTAATATCCTAATCTTCTTAAAGACGCTAGAAGACTATAAGAAGTATATATATTAAGTGCTATAGAAACTCTAAGAAGCTAAACTCCTAGTAGAACCAGAAAAGAGTAAATTCTATACCTAAGAAGTTGAATTCCTAGGCTTTATAATAGCCCCTAGAATCCTTAAAATATTAAAAGATAAAATTATAGTAGTATAAGACTAGCTAATACCCTAGAACGTTAAGAATATATAATCCTTTATTAGATATATAAACTACTACTAATAATTTCTAGAAGGATACTTAGATAAGAATAACCCTCTTATAAGACTCTTAAAGAAAGATATCCCCTAGTAATAGGAAGATAAATAAGAATAAGCCTTTAATAAGATTAAGTAATAGGTTATATTAGAACCTATACTTATTATACCTAATCCTAAAAAACTATTTAAAGTTAAGACTAACTCCTCAAACTATACTATAGGAGGACAGCTAGGCCAATAAGATAATAAAGGATAGCTATACCTATATGCCTTCTTCTTATATAAGCTATATAGCCTAGAACTTAACTACTAGATCTATAATAAAGAACTTATAGCTATTATTAAAGTATTTAAGGAATAGAGACCTTAACTATTAGGAATAAAGTATAAAGTTAAAGTCTATACTAATTATAAGAATCTTACCTACTTTATAATATTAAAGGAACTTAATAAATAATAGATTAGATAGTCTAAATTCCTCTTAGAATTCAATTTTAAGATTATCTACTAAAAAGGTAAGGAAAATAGAAGAGCAGATGCTCTCAGTAGAAGACTAGACTATAAAGTCCAGGTCCCTAAGGAAACCTAAGTTATCCTCAAAAAAGACAAAAAAGGAGACCTTATACTAGCAGCCAGACTCTTAATAATAGCTAGAAGAGATAATACTAGCATAACTAGAAGGATATCTCCTAAAGCCATTAGGGAAATATACTCTACTCCTATATATAGCTATTAAGGCGTAACTAAGATATAGAAACGCATTAGATAATACTATAATAAAACGGCTATATAATAAGAAGTATCTTTAGTAATTAGGGACTATAAGGTTTATATAAAAAGTAAACCTAGTTAATATTAGCCTTATAGTAAGATATAGCTGCTCCTAGTGCTATAAACTATATAGGAATCTATCTTATTAGACTTTATTACTAAGTTACCTAAGTCTTAAGAACTAATAACTAAGGTCTACTATAATAGTATCCTAGTTATTATTAATAGACTTATAAAGTATTTATACTTTATCCTATATATAGAGTCTAGCACTATAGAAGACCTTACCTATAAGTTTCTATAGATAATTATTAGCTAATATAGAA
>NW_024065985.1:0-41771 GCF_011947395.1 Colletotrichum karsti | reverse complement strand
AAAAGAAACTGAACAGCACCTCCCGAGGACAACCCAGCCGGAGAAGTTTACCTTACAGTGCTTACACAATCCAGCTCGAAGCCTAAGATGGATTCAGGCCGCGGTACCGAAAGAATCCGGCTTTCTCGCACAAGTCTCGAATTTAAATGTCCGTCGAGGCCGCTTACTCTTCTTCAGGCGGGAAACAATCCTACGTCCTGCCATTGACAGCTTCATTAAACGTCCGCATGCTCATCCTAATAGTAACCAGCTAACCGTCATCTGCTAATCTTGTACACATCAGCCCCCCCGTTCCGCTTCGGCGGCACCTATATAACCCCATCCATCGGGACATAGAGTCTGCTTCTCGCCAATCGGTTGGCATAGCGAAGGAAAAACGCCCTGCTGACCCTCGATTACTTGGACTCGACCTCCACCAAACGTCCTTCTGTCTTGAAGTTTAGGGTAAAATCTCCAGCGATGCCCGTCCCGATCTCCATGCGTGGTATCAGTTCAGTCGCCACGTCGTCGATCCTCTCCGTCACCCGTCATCATCACCGGGGTATCCTCACAAATACCTCCTACTCAGCAGCAGACGACGAGACTATCACCCTGCTCACCCGACAGACTGAAGATCTGTTCAACGCCTGACTTCTCACGATTCAAGCCGTTAGTCATATTTTAGAGCTCGGAGACAGATAAAGGCAGTCCGAGTCCCGTACATCTATTCCGTTACAGACTCGACCGCTCTTCATGCATAGACAGCATCTTATACGCGCAGGGACAGAGCTCACAGAATTCATCACCGGCGAAAAGACTCCAATTTCAATACTCCAAAATAGAGATCCCCAGCTCGCATCTTCGTACGCTCACTACGCATGCTGTCCCCATTCTCAAGTCAACCACTCCCCCATCAAAGCCTCTTCACAGCCGCATTCCTCGCCTCCAAAGCCTTCCGAGCCCACTCGATATCCGGCGCACTCTCAAACCCGTGCGGCAGACCCGGCCACATATGAAACTCCACCTCCACATCCGCCCTGCTCAGCTTCAACGCGTACTCCAAACACTCGTCCCTAAACAGATCCAGCCCGCCCACGTCGATATACGCAGGCGGAAGGCCCCTCAGATCCTCCGCGGAAGCCCGCCCCGGCGCGGCGTACAACGACACCTCCGCGTCCGGATCCCCCGCCTTGTCCCCGAGCACGGCGCCCCACGCGATGCGGTTGTCGTTCGTGTTCCACGTGAGGAAGCTGTAGATTCCGTGGCTCGCGTCGATCTTGGTCCGGTCGTCGAGCATCGGGTACACGAGGACCTGCTTCCTCAGCCTCGGACTCAGGCCGCGGTCGCGTGCGATGAGGGTGGCGCCGGCTGCGATGCCACCGCCGGCCGAGTCGCCCATGATGACAATGTTACTCGCGTCCACGTTCCACTGCTTCGCATTCTCCGAGAGGTGCTTCAGTCCGAAGTAGACGTCTTCGGCGCCCAGGCCGTCCGGGAACTCGGGCGCGAGGCGGTAGTCGACCGCGAAGAAGGGCATCCCGATCGTGTCCACGAAGCGCTTGATCTGCGGGGCGAAGATGTCGACGTCGCACATGATGAAGCCGCCGCCGTGGACGTAGACGATGGCGGGCTGAGGCTCGGCGGCCTCGATCATGTCTTTGGTCGCGAAGCGGACGATGTTGATCTCCTGGCCGTCGTGGCTCTGGAAGGGGATCTTGGTTTCGAGGACGTGCTCAGGGGAAGGCTGCGCTCTGAGCACGCTTCGCATCATCGGTTCCTGCCAGGCGCGGAGCTCGTGGGCGTCTTTGAAGGGCACCGTACGCGTAGGTCCCTCGCGAGCGGAGATGACCGCCAGGTATTCCGGGTCGTAACGCAGTTCGTTGGTAGCGGTTGCCATGATGACGTTTGCACAGTTGAGCAAGATCTTCTCGGAGTTGAGTGTGTTGATGAGGGGATATCGAACGCAACGAGAATCGTAGCTTTTTATCAGCAATATCCGCCAGTAACATGGGTGCTGGGAGGGCTGCCCGTAATCCCGAATGCTGGCGCGGACGAATCATGATTCCTTACCGTTGGAGGTTGTTCAGCAATCCTTCTTGTCGGCCGCCAATTCGGTCGAGCTCGTAACGCCAGCAGCGCCTTGATTGGCATGTGGTTTGTAAGCTCATGCAGGGTGCAACGATAGCAAACCGGTGGTATTGGCAAAGTGAGGTCGTGTTACGTCTCACAGAAAGAGAAAGGCTGGCCGGCAACAAGCATCCTCTATCGGGAAACATCGCAGTTTTTGGATAATTGTTTGTAATCAACGAGGGTGAAAACGGACGAATGATGCTTCGCTGTTAAGTCGCGGTCGCGATGTAAACGACAGGGCTCTTGCCGAAGAACTCTCCACTTGTGAAGGATGCACGCCGAATCCTCATTCTCGTCTGGTAAAAAATTGATTCGGCCAGGGGTTGACGGCGACGATAACCGCGAGAGCGACACCTTCAGCACTCGCAAACTTTTGGCGGTGGTGAGGATGCACCTGGTCGTGTTCCTATCGAGCACTTGCCCGTCAGAAGTCCCGGCCTCGTGGGACCAAGGTTGCCGCATCGTGAGACCGCTTGGCCATCATCACCAGTTTGTTTTCCCGGTGAAAGCAACTTCACCCGCTTGGTGCATCCGTCGTAATCCACAAGCAGAACGGCTGCCCATCGAAGTGACGGAGCATCTGGCTCCTGCGTTACCGGTAAGATGGCACGCGCTGGGCGTCAGAGCGCGTCCGGCGCATCGACCATCAACACCGTCATTCTCCAAACCCCCGGGTCTCAGAGCAGTCTGTCTCCATCGTCGCGATCGCAACCTCGAAATGGAAGAGAAGCCAGCTCGATTCGCAAAATCGAAAAAGCGGCGAAAAGATCGTTCATCCAAGGTCGTCAGTGCGAGCAGCTGCACTTGCAGCACAGCACACTCCGGCTATAGGGGCGCGATTACGCCAAGGGCCGACCTCCCTTGCGCCCGGAGAGTGATCCGGGGAAATGTCATCTCATCTTGGAGCGATGGTGATGAAAGTCCCACAACCCACGATCCACAGTCGTGCATAGGGACATCGTGTTCGATCGACCCCTTTGTTGAAGGGCGTACCCCATCCTCCAAGCCACGACGGGAAAACAAGATCCTGTTGTCGTGAGATGCACCATTGCGAAACGCTGCCCCTAATATGACGGTAAGCTGCAGAAGGAGCAGAAGAATCTCGGCGCGTGGATGGGGAAAGATGTAATTAGCTACCGCCGTCGTTCGAAGCTCAAATCCGTCGATCGACGACTACACTGGGCCGTTCGTCCGGATGATGCAGGGCTGATGGAGAACTGATTAAAAAATCTCGTCACGCCCGATCCAGACGACGGCGGGCGGGTGCGATGCAGCACGTTGGAATCGGGGCTGAAAATGTTCCGATGGCACGTTGTCTGGCCCGATTCGTTCAACAAAGGAACCAGCTCGCGGGGCCAGGGGCCCATGTCGGCGATGCGGGCTGCCCTGAAATATTGAGGGGATCGTGAACTTCGGCCCCGTCCGATCGACAAACACGTCTTGTGAATCGGAAACCAGGATCCAGTGCTTCAAAGGCCCCGCGCGAGTCCGGGTAGCCAGCCAGGACAGCTTTGGCTGCAGCCAAACCGTGCGCTCAACTCGCGCTGGCGGTGTACAAATTTCCATGTCCGACAGCCCCGGAACGGTCGGTCTGGAGACTTGAGGGGAGAATTGTCGTATGAGTGAACGCTTCTTGATGTGGATATGTTTGATTAATTCAGATGTAACAGATTCTTCAGTCTTCTCGAAGTTCTCTCTTTTGCCGGGACACCCAAGGCGCTGCGATTGACATGCGTCCCACCCTGTCTGACATGGGCGGAGAGCGGAAGAGCCTGGCGAGACCACGAACCTCTGTGAGACCATGCCTTGTCCGGGCACTTGGGAATTACATGGTGTAGTCCAGCGGGAAGAAAGAGGCCGAGACTCACTACCCGGCGCCAACTTCAACGGTTGTGAAGAGCCATTGAATTTCGTAGGGGCGACGTGCTGTAGACGGCGGTGGCAGCGCCCACGGAACGCGTCCAACTCCAGACATGAGGAATCTGGCTTTTCACATGGAAGTGCCCATTGCCGCTTAATGCGCCTCGTTGAGTTGTTCTGCCCAAGCTCTAAGAATGCTGTCTCGCGCAAGCGTGCGTAGGTCCCTCAAACTGCCTACGGGAGTGTCCTAAGTCTGGCCGGCGGGTAAGAACTATGTGCGCGGGTTCGCGGGTGCGGGTTGTTGGCGTCGAGTGGCTGAGGAACGAGAGGGTTTCAGTCAACCAAGTGGTAAACTAGGAAGGAATTGTGTGGGAGTTCCCATCGCCTTTTTCAACCATCATCGAGATTGCCCAACATGCATCGAATATCGAGTCAGCGTCGTTAGACCCTTCACGTACTAGCGGCCGTGCCAGTCTGTCGGTTAAGGCTCCTTTGCACTAGTTGGACGGACTACTGCGTGGCCCCATCCATCTCCAATCGCTGGGAGAGGAAGGCCTTCAGAGAGTTGACAGCGGGGAGGATGCGATCAGCATTTGCAACTGTCCGTTGTGGCCGAGTTCAGTTAACCAGTCATCGCGAAGATTTGGTTTTGCTCGCGGTTCATTTGGCTCACTGTTGACCGAGACTCTTGGCTGGAGGATGTTCAGGCACCGAGGGCGTGTAGCGGCCCTTATCATCGGAGCACTTTGCACGGTCTCAGAATCTGTAGTGCGGTCTAGACCGGACCTAATCAGTCTTTCCAAACGTGACTTCAATCAGATCAATGTAAGGGTCCAGAGAGGGGCATGTTGTTGAATAGGAAACGACAATAATATTCCAACTCCAAGGGTCTTCGTTTCGAGACTGCATGCTCTCAAATGGATTCGAGGCGGCTGCAGAAGACTTGACTTATGCCGCAAGGCACGACATGCCTTGCAGATACGTTCCGGTCGAAGGGCCGTGTTCTGGGCCATCCAACCCCAAGGCCTACTGGGAATTTGCGTCAAAGTTCAGGAACATGGCGTCAACTCCCCACCCAAGAGTCGTTGTAGAGACCTCGAGCCTCCAGTTGCAGACCCCCAAGGTGTGGCGCGGTTCCATGTGCCAGCCAGCGCCCGTAGCAGATCCCTTTGCCATCATCGTGATTTGACTTTGTCCGGCAGATGCCACAAGCGGGGCGCGAAATGGCACCCGGCGCCGCCGTTCGCCGTTTTCTGAACTCTGTTGGCTCACGGGAAGGGTACAGAACGGGGGCGTCGCATGTGGAATCAAGATATGAGACCAGTCTCCGGGGTAAGGGGCGAATATGCGGTTGGTTCTCAGGGAATCTAAAGCAGCGGCTGCACGATTGTCGCACGTCTAGTCGACGTCGAGCTGCGATCACCCCAACGTCCAATAATTACTGAGAACTGCTGGAGAGGTCTGCAACCGTTGGCAGATGGCCAACTCGCTACTTGGTGGATACTCCCTCAGAAGAAACAGCTTCATGAAAGAGTGACGAAATATTCTCGCAGACTGAGCGACATGGCCATGTGCGAACGGTTTGGTTACGCTGCCAAAATACTAGGCGGAGACGAGACGGATACAGGAATGCTAAGGCACCGACGCAGAGACTTCTGCCGACCCGTAGTTGGAGAAGTGCGAAATGCCATGGTTCAAACAATGGGAATCGTGGGACGATGTGGATGGCTCGGTTATCTGGATGGCAACTTTCTAGTCGTTGAGAATTGACGGACGCAAGGAGGGCAGAAATCCTGCTGCATTGGGCGGATGTTTCTCATGTCCCAGAGATGGGGACGGTCTCGGCTTCTGCCTGTATTTTGCCACTCGTTCCTGGCAGCGTGATATGATGAGTTTGAAGGGACGTTGATGCGCGGTACTCTGTGGTTGGCTCCTCTCGGCCGGATTCTTCTCCTCTGCACGGAGAAAGCGGGATTGGCCAGTGACATCTGTACAACCGCCAGAAGAAGTAAGCGACTTGCAGCGATCCTGGTTGAGTGAATGGACACACAAATAGCCACAGCATGCACCGCTGCCTCTGACGACGAAACGATGTCATTTCCTGTGGACGAGCATGTTCCGGTTTGACGAACCACGCCGGCGGCCCCGCTGTGGCTGATATGCTGGTAGCATACAGCACGAAGAGTGAAATATAGCCTTAAGCCCCTTGATTCAGTGGCAGCGAACGTTTGCAATCCGCAGTCTGTCTTGTTCGGTTGGATAAGATTCAGATGTGGCTGAACACCGGCATTCGAGATGTCGATAAATGGGAACAGCTCCACCCCTAGAGGTGGGCATACAAAGTCTCGGTACCAATGGAGTTGAGTCTCTTCGTTGATTGGCTTACACGGAGTTCGTCCCTATGATGGGTGTGAGAAAAGGCTTTGGTACCGTGAAGTATCTGTTTCACGCTCCCGCCAGCCGGCCAGCCAGCTACTCCAGAGAATCTCGCGGACTCTTTGCTCCGTTTCGACGGTAGGGCGATGCCAATTGTTAACGCGCAGTCGAGATCACCAAAAGCCGATGGCTGTCAGGCCATTTACATTCTCTCAGAGCTGTTTTGAGCCGCTGATCGACCATGGCTGTGACGTCAAATTCCAGAGATTCGGGAACATCGTTTAACGCCAACTCCGCGCCAGTTGATGTAGAAAACACATTGCCAATCTGATGGAATTGCCGTTCGCGATCAATGTCGTCCCGAAAGAAAGGTTGACCAGCCCAGCAAGACGCCCTCAAAGGTAACCACCACCGGGAGGTTGCACTCACGAGCAGTCTTGGGGGACGGTGCACGTTGTACCTTGGAGAAGCAAGCCTTCTCCTCCCTCCCGTCCAGCGGGGTAATAGCTGTTCACTGCATGGCTCGTGTCAAGCGTATCCATAGGTAGGTAGCCCGTGCTGAGTTTGAGCGATTGCGAGACTGGGGAGCCCTGGGAGTCTTGATAGCTCAGACTGCGACCACACGGAATGCGCAACTCTGATTGTGCTCTAGCCACAGCTTTTTGATGTTTGCCGTTTGTTGTTTTGCTGTGGTGTCCCTGAAGCATGTGCGTAGTAGCTGGTCTATGCATGCTCACGAGCAGCCCTGCCAAGGTTTGCGGCTTCGAAATAGCTTTGCGTCGCCTTTGCCATGTGGTTGTGCGCTCTTGAGAGAAACAAACAGCCGCAGACAAGCTATCGCCCGAGATAGCTGCTCAGTCTGAGTGAAAAAAGACTTCTGTAGCGCCCAACGCCCGCCTCTTGAGTTGGACGTAAATAGTCAGCAATGTTACGGTCGAGTCGGGTTTGGCGTTGTCTCGTTCACAGTCACCGCCCCTACCCTGCCGGTATTGCGTTCCTAGGTTCAGTGGGAGGGGAGCAAGCCATCCCGCCTAGCTAGCGTGACCCTGGCGACACCATTTCCACGAAAGGTCGGAGTTGCGAAGGACGAAGCCACGGACGGAGGTCGCAGTGCTACTGGCCCAGCCAGGCCAGGGTTGGCCTGTGGATCGTTCCGATGAACCGCTTTGCTGTGTCCCATGGCTGGACCGGGGGAGGGATCCGTCAGAAGCTCCAGCAGTCGGCCTCGTAGCATATCACTTGAGAAGTACGACGGCGCGGCGACGGCCCTGGAAATGATAAAGCGCAGATGAGGTGCCGCGCAGATTTGGATGCTGGAGCGCGGCCGTTGTTGCAGACGTCGTTGCTGTGAAACTTGCCAACAGCGAACCTAGGTTGATGCTTTGTGCTGGAATATTCCGCCGAGAAAGGCAATGCCGCAAACCCCATCATCAACAGTCTGGGGTCCCTGGTAATCGGCGCCGGACCCTGGGGATCGATCATTGAGGGCCCGTTTCGCCGAATCCACTTCTGTCTCCGAAGGGCGGACGCGGAGAGATTACAACACCGAGCGTCAAGGCATTCGGACCAACATCGACTGTGCTCTGCCACCACAATTGTAAGCGCAGTGCGTGATTCGATAGGCGAGCTTGGATGCCACTTAGGTGTCGAAGGGTATTTTGTACGGGCTGTACTGCCAGTGGCAATTGACAGGCAACCCAATCCCGGAGTGTGAATTGCTGGTGCTGCTGGACAGACATGCGGCCGCGTGGGTGTGGTGAAATATGAGGTTTTCCAAGTGGAAGTTTGCAAGTGTGTTCGCTTTCTGCCGCCCGCATATTCGCAGCGTGGTCTGGCTAGTTTATGAGGCGGATCAAATATTGCTGGAAGCGTATCCGTAAGAATTGGGTTTCCATTGAGTTGCGTCTTGTTGAAGCTGTTGGCGACAAGGTTCTGGATCTGGAAAGCATGGCGACCTGCAACGCGGAGAAATTGTGCCACATGCTGCAGTTGTGGCCGCCGTACCGTGAGAGACAGGCGACCCTGCTGAGTTCGTACCAGGAGGTATCCCACGGGAGAGTTCAGGCTCTGTGAATGGCCAGATTGGCCCGGCGGAGTTAACTCCAGAGAGCTCAAGCGAGGCGGGATGCGAGATACGAAGGGAGATTGGAAGGAAGAGCGGCCAAGACGGATGTTGAGGAGGTGGACGACGAAGGCGGTGTCGGTGTCAGTCGATGAATGTCTCTCCCGCGCATGGAAGCAGAGGCAGGGACGGCGGATCTGTATGAGATACGGTGCCTGGATGTTTTGTCTCATAGGTGTGCATGTTTGCGGAGAAGCTCTGAAGTGTGACTGCTCGTAGCCAAGTCGAGTCGAGGCATGAATTGCCAGCAGAGGAGCATGAGGTACGGCGGAGGTATGGGTACGTGGTGCTGCAGCTGCTTTGGATGCGGTGATCTTCGCGGTGGGAGCCGGGCAACCAAGTCCGAGGTGAGTTGAGCCATAGTACCAAAATAAGGAAAGGCCCAGAGTTTGAAAGGGAGTGGTATCCCGTCATAATCAAGGAGAGATGAGAGCATTTGTTGTAATTGCCAGCCCAGGGCGTCAGAATTGGAGATGAGGAAGCTGCCAGGCGAAGAATTAGCCAGCCATTGCGGCATCACGGGCGGGCGGTGCAGGGAGACAGCTTCGAGTAGGTAAGTAGCTGGAGATGCAGATTTGAAAATAGGCAGTTGATTGGTGGTTGGATTGCCGTTTGGCTTGGTGTCTGGGGTGAAATTGCTTTCTCTACCCTCCCCTTTTGGTGCGAGATGGTGTTGAGCGGGAAGGAAAAGAAAGGATGGAGAGGGATGAGGGTCAATCAATCAAGGCAGGCACTGAATGTATTTTTTTTTCCTTCGGGGCTGCATCGAACTGGTATCCCTGGAAGATGGAAGGGAAGGAAGGACAGAGCTCCCAATGTTCCTGCCATTGTTAACTGCACCACTTTTGACTCTGTCATGACGGTCCTTCTTGCCTTGTCGCTGCACAATATTTCCGTAGCTGTGATGGACCTCAGAAAAGGGCAGGAAGGACTTGGGGTGCTGGAAGGAGCTGTGAGGTCTTGCTGTGTGCTGGTGCCGGGATTGGGCGTGGAGCAAGTGGCCCGGGACTCTTTCCCGCCCTGTCGGTTGCACCTGGTGGAGCTCAACCGCGAGCCCGAGCTTGAAATCGCCCCGCTCGGTCTGTGCTCCACCCGACGTCTTCCTGCAGAGTGGTGGCTGTGGTAAGGTAGGTGCTCTTCAAATCTCTCTCCTGCTCCTGCCTCTTTCCCAAAGTCGCTCGCACTTTCTGCTGCACCTGCACAATTCAGAGTTTCCTTTCCGCGACCCCTGCCCGTCTTGCTGGCTAAAACGACCCGGCACTAGTCCCAATGCAGTAGAGTACGAGAAAGAGGGGGGGAAAGAACTGGCTGCGGGCTGGTGGCCGCCCCTCTCTTTCCTTCGATTTCCAGAGTGAATAAGTGACTGGGGCGATACCTCCGCCAGGGCGTATCTTTAACATCACCTGCGGACAGCTCCAAAGTCGACTCCCTCCTTCTCATCGAGATCGATCAACAGAGCGTACCTTCGATCAAACGCTCCCAGATCGCCTAGCGATCGAAACCAGGCGAATGCCACTTTCCCTTTCCGCTACCACATGCCTGTCCTCACTCTCTCTACGCTGGTCTACCTAACGGATACCGCCACTGCACCTCCTCCAATGCCCAGCACCCACCGGGCAGTATCCAGCACACAAAGTACGCACGCAGATTGTACCACCCGGCGCGCTTTGGGGCCTATCCTGGCTCTGGCTGGTCGTTGTTGTACCTTACTTGCTGGCACCAGCAACCCGGCAGCCAGCAGAAGCAAGCACCACACCTCGAGCATGGAACATTGCTCCATTTTACTCCGGTCTAACACCTTACTTTTCACTCGAGCTTGGAGGGGGGACCGCCATCCGTACTAATACTTTGTCCCTAGTCGTTCCAGCCGACCCCGAAGCACGAACCCTTGGTTTGTTATAAGACTTCATTGCTGCCCTGTCCCACTTCCGCCACCTTCCCTTCACACAACCCTTTGGTCTCGACCGTCAAGCTCCCTCGCCGACCACAAACGTACCGAGTCGACTGACACACGCTCGACCACTGCAAGCCATCAACTTACACCACCATCGAAATCGAACAAGGCGTTTCTGGCTTCAAGGTTCTAGCCAATAAAGCCTCATCGCCGTCGGCCCGCAAAACGAATAACCCTGACGAAGCCGAGGAGGACCTTGATCGACTACGCGATCTGCGATAAGCCTCAAGTCAAAATCGATATAATAAACGGATCATCTCCGACGACGACGACGTCAGCGAAAATGCCCAAGCGATCGCTAGACGCAAGCAACATATCGCCCACCATGCAGATGGATAGGGGGCAGAAGAAGGTACGAATCCGTGGAGGACGTCATCGCAATCGGCTCTTCTTCCCTCTGTTGTTCTCCTCAATCTGTATCTTGACCTTCCTCGATGGCCTCAATTTGTTGCTCTCGCTCAATTGCTTGCCACCCACACCCACTGGATGATGCCCACACCATAACAGCCTATCATGCCACAAGCCCACACCACAACAAACTTTCCCACCCTTTGGCCATAGACTAACAGAATCCCGCAGACTGAGAGATCTCACGAAGAGAACCAGGAGCGGGCATACATCGCCGCCTCTCGCCGTGCAGACCGCAGCATTGAAGCTCGCGTCCAGTCCGCAAAGATGGCCAGTGAAATCCACAAGAAGCGAACTGGCAAGGGCTTCAAGATCTCCGAGGCCATTGTCCAGGCAGAGGAGATGTATGAGGAAGAAGAGGACGACATGCCTAGGTCCTACCGCATGCTGGCAGCTCACCTACAGACCGGCTCTCCCGAGTTCGACTATAGAGTAAACGCCTTCTTGGCCAACCGCGTCGCTATGGCAAGCATGGTCGCTGGTCTTCGTAACCAGGAATGGGCCGACAACCCAATCAACAAGATGTTTGCCGAGCAGTTTCCCGATGCCACCAAGCAGGCCCAGGCTCTTTCTCGCAACTTGACCAACTCCATGTACTATCAACCGGTTGCGCCTAACTCGATGCCCCAGCGACAGCCTCAGCCAGACCACCCCGTATCGAGCCCAATGTCGCCTTCATTCAGCACAGTAAATTTCCAGCAAGCCCCACAGCAACAGCCACGGGAGAGAACACAGTCTGTGGCCTCTCCCATGGATGTATCTACGTCAGTGGTGCGAGACGTTGCTCAGTCGCCACCCGCCCTGTCTCCATCCTCAGAGGCAGCCGCTGCTAGTCCGTCAACTCGCACTGCGTCGACTTTCCCGTCGCCAATGACGAGTTTAGACGCGACTTTGTTCCCACTGGAGTCGTCCTTCACCTCCGAGCTGCCTATGGAAGCCAAGATGATGGTACCTAACTTCGACATGAATGACTCCATGTCCCAGATGTTCATGGGCAACCCGTGGCAGCAGCAAGCTTACTACCCCGAGATGGCCGACCTGAAACATGATCCGTCACTCGGGGATCCGTTTACCTCCCACGAGTATTTCGACGGCCACCTCAACCCGTACACTCAACGGTACGACGGTCTTCGCAGCGAGTGCGCTACCCCTGGTCAGACGACCAACGACAGCTGGGACACTTTTGTCAACTTCGACAACTTTGACGACAGTGCCACTGGTACTGCCGAACCGACCTTGTAGTCGGAAGTACACGCGAGGTGAGGGCTCGCGCGTGCTCGGAGGAAAGTGAGGCGGGCTGTAATGAGGAGGACCGGTTGGAAGGCCTCCGAGCACGAAATTACGAAGGGACCCTGGCTGGTTCAGCACGACTTTTTAGAGTTAGCATTGCATCGGTCGGGCCATCAAAAGGAGCATAGGATACCCTTAGCTGTGGCGGCGTTTTTGGTTTTTCCGGGATATCTCTCCAGCGAGCTTTTTGCTATTCTTACGTTTCTGTTTTCAAGTTTCTGTCCGCCATTCGGACTCTGGGCTATTATGCCCCATTTTCTTTATACGGAGGGTGGGATTGGGAGGGCTACGCACCCCTGGAGGTGCAGTAGCCACGGGGTCAAGGCGTGAAGAGACGCTCCCCAGAAAGAGGCGGGAATGTATCTGCCGACATGGACGTGGAGGAAGTGGGGAGACGCACAGAGAGTCACAATCGGGGCGGATGGCGTGGAGGAGGAATCAAAAATCAGGACAAACTCTGAATTTGACGACAGAAAAAGGGGTTCGCAAGAATAAGGTCTCGCCGTTGCGTGAAAGCGGGTGCTGGTAAGAGGCACTTTTCGGCGAGGCCGTCACTTAGTCGAGACTGCACCAAAAAAAAATTAGGAAAAACAGAAGAAAACACTGATTCGTCAAAAGCACGTTCTTCATTGGTGGTTCTGCGCGTTCTGGATGTTGTTCTGATGTGGCATTTCGGTGACATGATTCCATCGTGAGTGGGGTGGGGAAGGTGTGCTGTTCACACACCCCTAGCTTCGTGTCTTCGGCCGCCTTGTCGACGTTCGCCCGTCTGGCGGACCGTTGTCGAAGGGGGCCGTTTAGTGCGGCATGTACTCGAAAGTGAGTAGGTTTGATCCCAGTTATCGTGCGATGTAGGCTGTCCTGAAGCTGGGCTGCTGCCATCTACAGTTCACGCACGAGGTATACGTATTCTCTACCGTGCGAGGCAGTAGGTAGACGGCTCGATTGTTCCTTCTAATGGGTACCACGAGAGGTGACGATGTCAGGTGGTCTCGGGCGTTTTTTACACGACTGACACGACGCCCCTCCCGGTGAGTTCGTGCTGTCGGGCCTTCCAGGTGGAGTATATAAGTAAGATCGCGTTCTGGTAGGAGAGTAATAAGATGGTTGAGAGAATGAAGTTTGGAACTGGAATAACTTTAATGATACGGCTCGACATGTCGTGGGATTGGTGCGTGCTGGGAGCATGGATGTCTACTTGTTTGAGTTGCTGCGTGGTGTTGAACAGCAGGTATTATTCCTTCGCGGATACCTTCAAGGGGGAGATGATGGATGCTTGTGGTGATTGTGTGTCATGTCGAGCTCGGGGAGGTTATTGGTAGGTTCGTGCATAGCTACTCGTTGAGCATGGTATGGTGTTGACGTGATATCATGCAAAGAGAGCTCGCGTCGAAATTGCTGGGTTGTTTTCTTGGACGTGTTGTCTTCTGATATACTCCTCTTCTGTGTTCTTGAGGAAGATGGTTTCTTGGAGTTTGGGGTTGGGGGTTGTATATAAATGCCTTCATTGGGCTGTTTCTTTCCATTGGAGACCAACGATGAGAATCCTCCAGTCCAGTTCTGGTGAAGTTCCCATTTTTGATCGGCGAAAATAGCATTATATCTTTTACAGATTTGACGTGATGTGATGATGGAGGTGAGGGAGGGTGGCTTCGGGGAGAGCTATCCTCATGGTGTTTATATGTTGATACTGAATACATAACCGATGAGGGTGAAGGATGGTGATAGCGCGAGTTTTATCACAAGCTGGCAGTATACGCATGCTGGACGTTCTATGTTCTTCGGAAGAACCTGAGTTATGGATGAAACGGTATGCTTGTCGAAAAACATTTCAAGAATCATTTCACGCTCCCACCCCATATCGCTACATTTGTTGGTTGAACATCTCGCAACGAGACGTGCGAGCGGAGGAGCGTTTTATACCCTCTGGGAGGTAGTTTGACTTTGTTTCCCAAGTGGTATCACGGCAGCCAGGACGGCTTGGGAGGGAAAATAGTAGTTCGGTGACAAGAAGGTCCCTCCTCATAAGACCTTGCTCTTGCTGGAGTTACGCATACATACCCTTAAAGAAATGGGGACTATGTTATGGTTTGGAACTCAAGCTCGTGGCTTTGCGAAGCGGCATCCCAAATTTCTATTTAAAGTCGTCATCACTTTGCAGTAGACTTTAATGTATCCCCAGGTGATTCGGGCGTTGAACGTAAGTAACTTTGCTTTCGAAGTAGGTTGCTCTCTTGCCATGTCCATTGGATCCTTTGTAATATAATGCAGTATCTTGGGAAAGGCCAATAGCTGCTCCATTACCCTTTATGTCATTAGGGTGAATATCTCGAGGACAGCAATGACTGAAAACGGCGGTGGGGATTCTCTCTATTGGGGGTTTCCTTTTGGCTTGTCGTTGGAACAGCTAAGGTGTTGATGTGGCTCTTGATGAATTTGTCTCAAACTCAAAGAGAATCAGTAAGAAAGCATGAACATGGATGTAGCCGGACTGAGTGTCTTTGTCTGTATTTCTCTAGAGCGTATTTATCTTGTTTTGTAACAGGTTCTATGAGATGGGCTTCGTTTCTCAGATGCTCGGAAGGCCGATCCAAATTTGGTTTTGCCATGGCACAATCCTATCCCGTAGCCACGCTTGTTGGTAGGGCGAGTGTCAATCTTAACGTCTCATACAACTCCTCAGTATAAAGTATTTCTTTTATCAATTCAGTCACATAGACAAAGACACAATGGTACCGATGCAATGGGTGCTCTGATTCTCAGTCACAGCAGCCTGTCTGGATATATCCGCGGAAAACACGATGCTGAGAGAAAGCCTTGTCTGAGCTGTATCTTGCTGGAGAGATTCGCGATACTGAGGACGAATAACCTACAAACAGAGAGGGAAATGATAGGTGACGAATGACGTTATACAAAATGGAGACCTGTCCCCCGGCCTTTGGGTCCGACCTGCATCGCGATATAGAAGTTGCCAGAAGCTGTGGCCTTGTCAGCTAAGACGACTGCTCCACCAAAGAATGTCCGATCGATGATTGGCTGTGAGAAGATTGCAATCGTTGCTGGTCATCCTGTTTTATGTCTTCCCTGGGTGTTTCGATCATGCCGGTGTTCTCGGCTGGGAACCCCGCTTCCAACGACCCCGCGTCCGGAAACACGGGGGTATGGCCCCGCTGTTACGGCGTCGGGACGGGCGGGGAAGACGGGTTTTTCGATATTTAAGTTGAGAGGTCAACTAGGTTAACGTAAAACAAGACAATGGATTTCTTCATTCCACTGTGTACAAGTTCATGACTGAGGGCGACATGACTTGCTGGTACTCAAGGAATTGCATAGGTCCATGGCCAATGGCTGTTGCTCAGGCTGACAGCTGCAACGCGAAAGTTGACCTTGTGTCGTGGCGTCTCTCACTTTCGTCAGTTTGCGAGTATTACTAGATGAGTGATTGGCAGGGGAAGAAACGTTTTGGGTGTGAGGTCAGCTGAGTGATGGATATATGACTAGACTTGGCGTTTCCGATACTCTGGCATAAGATGCTACGAGAACAACATGGCATGTTCAATTTCGATTCTCTTTGGGGAATGAATATTCAATCAATTTACTGTGTTTCTATATACCTAGTCACAAGTTTCAATTTGGTTTGCGCCATGATTTTAGGGGCGTTCTCCCCCATCTGCCCAATGTCACGTGTGGGAGTGCCTGGGCTTGGACCAGGCTTCGAGCCCGTTGGAAGTGCATGCGAGAGCTACCCATATAAAACCTCGCCGGGCGTTAATTTCAATGCTCCCGAGCATAGAAGGCCCGGTTCGGTGTCTGTAAGCTTCCTTCACATAAAATTGGAGAGTTAGTTACCAGGCTTGCCATCATCTCCCAGAGGCCACAGCTGGGACTGGAAGTTGAATCGACGACGCTGAATACTACATTGATCAAGATTGACTTACAGCTGTCTGTCACCATTTTTCTTGATCTGGCGAGTATTCTACTGTGCGGTGTTACGTCTTTTAGACAGTTTTCTGCCTAGATAGGGATGTGACTGTGGAGATAGGGGTGCGAATGTGGCGATGGGGGTGCGAATGTGGCGATGGGGGTGCAACTGCGGACCACTTTGCGACATCCCCAGCCGCGACGCTCCTACATTTCGATCCTAGAAAACACAAATGTCATACTTATACTCTTTAAAAGATCACAGATTGCTCGTACGGTGAAGTGATCCAGAGTCTCACAGGCCGTAATTTTATCCTGCGAGCAGCCTGCTAAGAGAACGTCAGGTGTAGCCATACCACTGAACTCAGACCGTTCACGTGTCTATGAAACTCTCTGGTTGGAAGAAGGCTTACTAGATCTAATTACCCCGAGTTAGCTTAGAGCCGTCTTTCCTGCCAACGCATGAAAGGCTTGCATAGATAAAGCTTCTGCTGATGGGTGCAGGTTTGTTGAGTTGTTTCATTCTAAAGCTCATACGCAACTAATCTCACGGCCCCTGGTCCTGTCAGACGTTGATCATGGTTTTATAACAGTGTTGAATAATATAAAGAGACCGGTGCTGGAGGACGATGATTCGAAAACGCATTCAAAGTCCAACTTTGTATGAGTGTTACTGAAGGGATGCACAAAGCAGGTTATCTTATCACTGCCACATCAGTTATGACTGAACGCTGCCTGCATCCGCCACGTCAAGAGTGATCAGCAAGTTGCAGAACAACATAAGTAAATACCTAGCAAGTATAAACAGTAATAGGTCGCTGGCGCGAGACCCCAAAATTGTGGGGAAATCGCGAAGATCGTGATTTTAAACAGATGATAAGATTGAGTTGATACACAATTATGCTCCTTTTTCTTCAAGTAGTGTCCATGTCCAACCCTTGGATGGCGCCTTATTAGACGAGTAAGAATGTTAAAGCGGTTATGCAGAATGCGTCAGATGGTATAAAAGTATTGATAGTTGTGCAATGTTTGTTGATGGATAGGCCTTCCACGTCCATAGACTCATCCGATTATTAAAAGGGAAGGAATAAGACCCCAAAGGCTGTACAACTGGGATCTGTAACATCAGGGCCAAACCACGGTTCGAATTTGCAACTACCGCTCTATCCCGCCTTGACGTCCATCATCCCAGGAGCATTCATATGAATATGAGTATGTTGGAGATGCTGCTGTGTCTCATGTCCTTCTCCTTTCCATTGTTCTTTTCTCGCTATACTGCTGGTTAACTCTAATCCAAGATGGTAGCAACCCAGTAGCTCCAGATGCTCTATTCGTGCTTGCGGTCGTCCTATACATGACATTTGTCCTCGAGCAATATATGCTAGGTTCCGGGCATCAATCCGGCCTGGCTCGGATCTCTGCGACGGTAGGTAGGTAAAGTTCGGGATCCGATATGCTGGACCCCACGGAAATCTCACGTCCAGTCTAGATTCGGGATGAACAATAAAGCTTAACTTCGCAATGTGTTCTTCAATGATTACCAGTGAGTCAGATCATGGCAATGCAGCAGACTTAATTTCCTTTAGAATGAACTCCATGGAAATACACTTGTCAGAACAAATGCAATACGCCGCGCAATACAATGCAGCCACCCTTATGATCTGGTCATAGATATCTCGCCATACCCAACGAGTACACATTTAACATTCAATATTCTGAAAGAATAAAACTCTGTCCTGATACATACATACACTTGTCAGAATGTCGATGCCGAGTTCTATTATCGACGAATCAAGCTGCTTCTCAGTCGCGCCAGCGTTTTCGTCGAATATATAAGTGCATAGGAAATGCCAAACTGTGAAGTTCTGAGCAATATCCATGTTGATTATATCCTGGTGACTCGGTGAGAAAGTCCAGTTTTCCTCCAGATGCGGACGTGCCTTACACAACATAAAAGGCTCGAAGAGCTTGACAGTTCGGGGAAATCGAACATCATCGCCGTTGCCGTCTTGCATCTGGCAGCTATTCATAAGTTTCGTCTTGGATTATACATGCTAAGTTCGCAATGTCCTGGCCAGCTTGAACTTGGCTGCGAAAGACCGGGCTGATGGCTTGTCGTCTTCGTTGAACCACTTTTGAGACCTCATCCACATCCCTAAAGTCGCACGAAAAGACTCAAGGTACAGAATTATACCGAAGAATCATAGAGGTTAGAAGATATACTGCTTCGAACCCTCAATGTGCATTAAGGAAACCAGTTGGCTGTATGACGAATGTAGCACGGAGGCGAACTCAGTTGACTTGGGTAAATATCATTCTTTTAGATGCCGGGTATCATACAAAGCTACATTATTCCCCGTTCGCTTCGACCTCCGCCTCTGCTTCTGCCTCAGCCTCCGCCTCAACCCTCTCTTTCCTCTCCTTTTGCTGCGGCTTGACCTGCCCCATTCGCTGCTGCTCCAGCTTCCTCCTCTCCCACGGCTTCAGCTTCATCTCCTCCGCAGGGCCGTCGACCTCCTTCGCCCACTTGACCCAGTCCGACCGCCTCGTCTTCCACATGTCACCCTTCCACGTGCGCCACACGCTGCGTCCGAACCACGACTCGCGCAGCGCCCGCTCGTGCTCCGCCAGCGAAGACATGATGGTCTGCTTGAGGTGGAACGGCACCGAGCGGTCCTTGCCGCGCGAGGGGACGTCGACGATGGCGTTGACCACGTTGTGGCCGGTCTGAGACTCTGCCAAGTCGCCGACGAGCGGGGCGAGGGCGCCGATGAGGATCTTGTGGAAGAACTCGTTTTGCTGCGCGGCAGGGCTGGCGAGTGCTGTTGTGAGGACGTTCACGGTCGCCATGGATTGTGTCGCGAGCTTGAAGAGGAGGTCGGAGGTGAGGGAGGTGAGGGACTTCTGGGCGACCTTCGCAGATTGACCGGGGATGCTGAGCATGGCTGACACGAGGTGTGCGCCGTGTGCGGCGATGGCGTTCTTGTTCTGGGGAGCCTGTGACTGTTGGAACTTCTCCTCTTCAACGGGCTCCTCCTCGACCAAATGGCAGAGCTTAGGCACGAGGTCCTTGGGGTCGGACCCGAGTGCTTGGGTCAGCGCCCTGGTGAGAGCAGCCTTCTCCTCGTAGGCACCACGGGCCTCGCAACGCTCGAAGAGGGTCTTGAGGACGTTGTAGCGGGCCTTGGAAACCAGGGTCGGGACAATCGGAATGATCTTCTGGACGGCCTCGACAAGGTCATCCTTGCTGACACGGTTGAGGACACGGAGAGCAGGGTACGAGGCAATGTCGTTGCGGACGTACGTCGCGATGCGCTCGCCGAAGAAGTTCTGCGACAGGGCCTTGAAGATCTTGCCGGGACAGTGCGTGATGAGGGTCTCGAGAAGACGGGAACCGATCTGATCGTAGACCATACTGTTGACGAAGTCCGCCGCTTGCGAGGTGCTGTCGCTGAGGGACTTCGGGGCGTCAGGCAAGAGCCTGTACAGCAGAGTCTCATTGCTTGCCGCTGCCGAAGACTTGTCGCTCTTGTGGTTGAGGGAGATGTCGAGCTCCAGCAGGAGCTGCAGGAGAGGGTTGCCGGTTGGGTGCTTGGCGAGAACACGCAAAGCGGTGAAGTCCATGCCGGCGACGGCATCCTGGATGATCTTCTTTGTTGCCATTATGAAGGACTCGGGGACGGCTCTGAGCCCTTGGCTGAGATCTTGAGAAGCAGCACCGGCTCCCGCGACAGAGATGTGCTCCTTCTTCTTGCTCTTCAGCAGCGACTTTGTTGCTGAGTCCTCCAACGGGCGACCAGAGAGGACAACGAGGAGCACTCGCAGGGTGTGGGATCCGAATCGGTCAGTGAGCAGGAAGCCCATGTGTTGCTCGAACTCGTCCAATGTCATGAGGAAAAGATTCTCCATAGTCGTGTCCTCCTTTGCTTCCTCGCCATCCTGCATCTCCGTATCATCCTCATCCTGCGTTTCGGGAACAATACCACCCAGCTCCTGTGTAACGACCGGGGCAGACTGCAAGAACAGTGTTTCGCAGCAGTGACTGGCGAATCGGTGCTGAACAAGCGACAGGAAGTGGCCTGCAAAAGCATTGAAGATCTGCTTCTTCTGCTTGATATTCGAAAGCAAGATCAAGCGCTCCATCAAACGCGACAGCGATTGACTGCTAGCGAGCTTGAGCTCCTTGCCCTGGGCCTCCTTGTAGATGTTCTGCAGAAAGACGTCGCGCTCTTCCGTGGTAGGGAATTGGTTCAACTCGAGAAGTTCGTCGGCGCGGCGGAAGTATTCCTGCTCCTCGTCGGCGAGCATGCCGAAAAACTCTCTCTCGGGGCCATTGCTGGGGAACGACTGCTGTTGCTCGCCGTCATTCTCGTAGTCGTTGGCAGGCTCCGCGTTTTCTTCGGTCTCGTCTTCGGTGCGTCTGCGCTTGGCTCGCCGTTCTTCGAAGTTGGCCTCGTGGGTCTCCCTCCTCTTCTGCTTTCGCTCGTCGCGAATCGCTTGTCGTTTTGTTCTGGGCTTAGGCATTGTGACTGAGCGTGACCGATGCAGGTGCAATTGAGTGGGTGGCTGAGGAACAGAGCGGAACTCGTCGCATGTGCTTTGGAAGCTGAGCCGAGAAAAAAAATTTGGCCAGCGCCTGCTATCTTATCTCTTATCTTATCACGACCCCACCTTCCTCCCTGCCCTTGACGATGCCCCTGCCTTCCATTCCTCGATGTCAGCTTAAACGTCGTTCTCTCCTTCTGTTTCTCATTGCGACGTTTCCTTGGACCTACATTTGAATTTCAGACGCCCAGCTTGCGATAAACTCTTGCAAAATGAATTCAGAACCTTGACCAGATATATTCTGATGCACACCGAACATTGGACGACGAACTCCCATTCGGCGCCCGAGTGCATGAACATGTAAGTCTACGAAATGGTCTAGGAATATGGCGCTGACAGATCGTACAGTATTCGTCTATCGTTCTATCTATGATTGTTTTCGTGTACTCTTGAGATGCTCGATTCTCAGATCCCTATGTACCGGTAGTCATCCATCGGCTCATACCACAACCTCCTTGCCAACCTCCTCCAACGCCTTGAACAGACCATCGACGGTTCCCTTCAAGGTTTGGCAGTTCACTACCACGCGGAAGAAGCTTCCCTTCTCTCCTGGAGCATAGTCCACCATGAAACCACGCTCGATGAGCCTGGCAACCATTTGGCTCGTACGTTTTGTGTTGTTCTCCGGTTGCTCCGCAAGCTGACCGTTGGGTGCGTAGTAGAAGCAGACCTGCAGGCAGGGCGGCGGGTTGCTCGACACCAAAACGAAGTTGCTGCTGTTTTGCACCAGCGTGGCAAGATGCTCTGCTAGCGAGAAGGCATGGTCGATCTGCTTCTCAAACCCGCCAGCACCATAATAGATCCACGCAAGGGCCAGCTTGAGACTGTCACCCCTACGACCGCACTGCAGGGTCAGGTCTGCAAGGTCCCAGACATCGTCGGCCTCATCCACGTTATGGAAAAGGTACCCGGCAGGAAGAGTGTTGGCCTTGTGGAAAACCTTCTCGTCTGGAGTCAGGAGAAACGAGCACGTCACCGGCACGTTCATCATCTTGTGGGGGTTGACAGTAAGGGAGTCCGCCAGATGCGAGCCCTTCAACTTGGACTTCTGCTTGTTCGAGAAGATGGCGGATCCTCCCCAGCTTGCGTCAATGTGGAACCACATTCCAAACTCCTTGCAGATCGCCGAGATCTCCTCGAAAGGGTCGTACGAGCCCATGACTGTTGTTCCTGCCGTGGAGTTCACGTACAGAGGCGTCTTGCCCTCCGACTTGGCTCGCACGACCAGCTCTCTCAGTGCGCTAGGAATCATGCGGCCCTCGGAGTCGATCGGCACCGCCCACACGCTTGAGGCACCGAGACCGCACGTCAACGCACTTTTCTCGACAGAGTAGTGCCCGTGTGCACTAGTGAAGACGACGAAGTCATGCGAGCCATTTCCAGTTGCCTTGGTCTCCGGGTACAGCGCGCTGCGAGCGACTACCAGGGAAGTCAGGTTGGATGAGCTGCCACCCTGACATGTGACACCACCAGCTCGCGGGCCGGTGAAGCCAAACAAGTTCGCAAATTTTCGTGCAGTGATCTTCTCAATGATGCTCAATGCCGGCGAAACTTGATATACATGCAGCTAACTTGGTCAGTAGTTGCTCCGGTCCCGCGGAAGATGACTCACATTTGTGTTCAATATAGACAAGAGCAGGTCCGACACAACTCCGACCTAACGGATTAGCGATGCTTTGGCAGATCAAGAAGCGGACTTACAGGAGTGTTACTGGCATAGAGCTTGTCCATGAAGCCTTGGTCCCAGGTGTTTACGCTGTACCTCAAGATCTTCTGCACTACGTCGAGCAAGCCCTCTTTACCGAGGCCATCACCCTCAGGCAGGGAGAACTTCAACTTCTCCACGAGGGCTTCGGGCTTCTGGGTGTCTACCAGCACATTGCTTGGGACGCCGTCGATGTTCACCGAGGTGTTGCCGGTCGCCTTCTGACTTGCGGCTTCATCAGCAGCTCTGATGTAGGGAACGACCAGCCCTTTGACTGCTTCGAGCAACTGCAGTCAGATGGACATATTAGCCAATGTCTGGCGGCTTTCTTTGAGTCATTTCCGCGGAAATACCTACATCATCGACTTCTTCAGCTCGCCTTAGTTGCTGCAGGGCAGCATGGTTGCCATTGACGCCGTTCATGATGATGGTCAAGACCGGATGAAACGGGTAAAAATTCTCTCAGAGCAGCTAATCCCGCAAATATTATCGAGAAGAGTATTCAAGTTCCCAGAAAATGACTGTCGAATATACGTCAAGCTCAACAGACGGCCCGGTCTACCGAAATGCTCAGTACTGCGATGCTCTGCCAGGATAAGAAACGGGAAGAAATTCCTCATGGGCCGGCCCTCTTTCGGATGACGGCACATCGGAGAGAATTGGCGCGACCGCGGCCGGGGTTAGCCGCCGTCGCCGCTGACCCGCCGCCGATGGATTTCATAATCATCGGCGATTTTTCGTCATTTGACGGCGAAGCGGGGTTGGCCAGTTCGCTTCCCAGTTTATATGTGCTTCAAGAGCCCATCTGCTCAATCATCTATGAGAGAACCAAAGCCATCGATCATTGCAGATACCGGACGTCTTGCTAAGCGTCCCAGCAAGTGCAGGGAGCAATTCCTCCAGACTGCCAACACGGACGCCGGGGCTGGTGCGACCCGGCCCCGACAGCCGCTAACTTTGAAGGCCGCACAGCTTAGACACTGAGCCGTCTCCGGCTGTCCCGCCCGCGCCGTCCCTTGGACATGTCTCACCGTGACGCCGGCCCCTTTTGCGTGCGTCCCGAGAGCATGGCGACGCACGCTGCAGGAGAATTGGGCTGCATATGTTGGGCCTGGCGAGGTGTTTGCTGCTTCTGGTTCTCGCAGGCATGTTGACTCGGGCCATGTTTGTTTCTGTCCCAGCAGCTTGGGCGGATCAGACGACAAGCGCCTCTTATTGACAGGGCATGGAATTGGGCAGCAAACATTTGTCGTCTGACTCTGGCGAGTAATGGAACGACACTTTTCGGAATACGGATTCGCTTTGCAGTGATGGGCGACGCATAGAGAGCAAGACTTTCGGTTTTCTGGCATGTTGCGGGCGTCTTTCGCCAGATCCTTGGGTCTCACAGCAGCTTTCTCACCGCTTCAACTGCAACGTTGTCTTACCCCCTGCGTTGGCTCCTCAATAATCTGCCATTCGTCTCGACAATCTCAATGATCTCCTCGCCCGCAGATGACCGCGAAAACTCTGTCGGCAAGTTCCTCGTGTCCTGCAATCACGACGCCAGGGAATGGCAGATCCCGCTGAAGCGAATGTGCTTCCAGCTCGGGCTCCCGTCCGTGCGCATCTATTCGAAGGCCGAGCGGTGGGCTCGCCATCTCCCGGTTGTGATTAAACCGGAAGAGGCTCCGCATGGCAAATCACCGCCGGCACTTGCCTGCTTCTCGAAAGGGTTGACGATGGAGCACGAAGCTGTCATTGACAGACGGTAGTCGTTTTAGAAATCACGGGGAAGTTTCATGAACTGAACCCTTGGGGTAAGGGAGAGTGCCGGGCATAAGTGTGATCAATGCAGGTACGTGGCATCTGAAGATGGTTTGAAACAGGAACATCGATCGTGACGAAGGGAAGGATACTCACTTTCGCGATGGGCGACCAGCGCTTGTCGAATGAGCAAAACATTCAGAAGAGAGTCGTTGCGCGCGGCAGGGCTGCATCTCAGCTGTGCGACGGGACCCCGTGGGCTTGCATGCAGCCGTCTTCCCGTGCATGCGACTCGATCGCAATCAGGCCGAGCAGAAGAAGCTAACGAGCGGCCCGACTTCTGCTGCACATTGACGCGGTGGCTTGCAGGGAATGCCGTCGACAAACCGACCTGATTTTGCGTGATTGGATGTGCAGCAGCATATCCCAGTGGACACACGTGGTACGGCATTCAGGAACCAGGCACGGAGAATGCCAGAGGAAAGCGAGGAAGCATCTCGAATGATGCAGATGCAGATGACAGACTTCGAGTGTCCATCGGCCATGGAGCCGGGGAATCGGGGCCAAGACGATGCGACGGGAAGAGCGTCATCAAGTTTCCGTCGCACCGGACTCGCGTGGTTCCTTTGCCCTGGACTACGCCACCTTGGGAAGGTCGGCGGTGGTGTTCGTCTCCCTGCATGCGCCCAGTGTGGTGACCCTGCAACATCAATTCGTCGGAGACGGTCGTTTCTTTTGCTTTTTGCTTGGGAGGCGTGGGGAGATATCGGCCGAGGACGAGATATGCTTGTTCTGGCTGACAGATTCTGGAGTCGCTCGAGACTGGGGACATCCATGGCAATCTGTGGCCACTGACCGTCACGCACCGTCACCGAGCAGCTCTGCTTTTCTCGAAGACGACACGGTCGAATCAAGGTTTTTGTAGGGCATCAATGGACGACCAACGCGCCCTACCCAAGGCTGGGCCTGGATCACAACGTTTCAGCGAGCTAAACAGCTTAGGCAATTCATCAACGGCGTCGTTTGTTGCTGTCGCGCTGTGCCTGGTTCCTGGGCCGTCGGGGGACGATCACCTGCCGCATTCAGGGGCGGGACGACGCCGACCACCACCAACACGAAGCAGGGACAAACGGCCAGGTTGGGGAAAGAACTGCATTGGGCGAGCAAGCTGAGTGTTTTTGGGGGCGGGAAGTTCGCGCGTGGCGGCTTTTAGGCCGAAAATCAAGGTGGCTGCTGCTGGGTGTGACGAGCTAACATCTCGACCACTACAGGCTCACAGATAAGCGACCACGTTTCTGACGAAGACGTGATTTCATCCGAGTTGGCTTTAGGGGGGGTTGGGACAATTGACAGACAATTCGAGACAGGTTTGGAAAAGGGGTACGGATGATGATATCTTTCTGGATTGAGTATCCCCCCAGTCGATGAGGCTTTCTTCTTGCTGCAGATATCGAATTGCAGAGATCCACGCCTCATTTCGAGATATCGAAAAAAACCGGCAGGAGGAGGCTCCGACTGTTTTGTCGCGCTGGCGGCTTCGCTCTCAGATGCAATATCAAAACGCATGTAATCAACTGAATCGGGTCTCGTTCATTAAAAGACCCCCGGTCTGCGCACCGACAGGATCCCGGCCGCGGGCCCTGAACTCTCGGGACGACATGTCCAGAAACAGAAAAGAGGCCACCCCCATTCCTCCCGTCGAAGCAAAGAAGAATGCGAGTGAGAAAATTTGACGAGTCGGATTATATTGGGAGGACAGAGATATGACTGGGCATTTCGTATGCACGGGACATGATAGGGGGCAAAAGGAGGGCACTGCAAATTTGCATCTCTCCTCGTGTCATTATTCTAGAATTTCCATACATGAAGCAGCTTTTGGCCGTCATATCTCGTTGGAGCTTCCCATAACTGTACACAGAGCCAGCAGACCTAGATCATTGGATCGCAACACATCGAAACACCAAAGCCACGCTACCACAAAACCTCGACCGACAAGAAGCCGTGACGCAATCCGTGTTCTATCCCACCTCAAACAACCCACGCCACGCCAATCCAAGCACCCATAGCTCAGCAAGAGAGAAAAGAAGAGGCCCCGGACACTGCAAGGAGCTCCCCTCCTCGTCGAGCTAGCTCTGCCCCTCCACAGCCCACCACGCGCTCGCCGCCGAGACAGAGCCGCGCAGCAGTCCGAGTCGCAACCAAACAGGAGGAGGAGCCTGGCGTGGCTGGGTCATCAAGGCGGAAAGGAGGAGGAGCCTGGAGGTGCCATCAGAGCGTCTCACAAGCTTCATCCCTCAACAGCCAGAGACCGGGGTGGTTCGTGTGTTATTGTCGTTGGTGCCCTTTTTTTTTTTTTTTTCTTGCGCTCGAGCAGCAAGCTTCCTTTGGGGTGGAGGGAACACGCGGACAGCAGGAGAACAAAAGGCAGGGTGGCCATTTGCTTGGTTCATCCATCCGTTGTTGCTTTTTTTCCTCTCGTGTTCTTCTTCTTCGGACATTCTCTTCGCCTCTTTTTTTGTCATCAACTGGGATCTTTGTAGAACCGACGGGGGAACGAACGCAGTATTTTTTACTTTTCTTTTTTGCCTTCCCGCCCCCAACACCACCACCACGAAAATCAACCTTTCCATCCCGTTCATCCATCGATCCTACATTTCGACATAATTAGCAACGGACAGCAGTCAGCGACCGCAACCGCAGCACCACCGACCGAGTTACGAGTACGCCTGTGCCTTCAAAAAGCAAGTGCATCCCCCACCTGCATGCCACCTGCACCTGCAGCACCTGCGCGCCGGGCCACTAGTCTCTCTCCAACCAACCAACACCGTCGTCATACCTCAAATTCCCATCTGAACTTATTACTCGCCGCATCTCGCTCCCGCACCTCTCACCCTCACCCTCACCTACACCTTCAACCCACACGGCAGACACGAACCCCGACTCTCACCTGTCGACTGCATCCCGAACTCGACGAACCAAGTCACTCAATCGCAACGGGAAAGAAGACAGGAGCTGTCTCACACGGTCGATACGAAATCGTCATTTCGTCCCAATCACCGCGCAGCAATTTACGGACCGTCCATCCATCCCCCACCACCAAGCTCCGGTCCGCAGAACCCCCAAAATCATCGTCGTCAACGACCGACGGACGCCACACAGACCGCACAAAGTCTTATTTGTTTGGTTTCCCCCAACACGCACACACCAAATCTACAAAACGAACGAGTCCTCTTTCGTCCGATTGCCAGAACGCCTCTCTCAGCTTACACAGGCTCGAAACCCATCATCGCCGCGGGCTTCCTAACCCAAAAGAAGAAAAACGGTCGAACCGCGCGCGCACGCCGCCCGCGGTCTGAGAGCCGAACCCAAACTAAAGGCCTCGTCCGAATTACACCCCCAAACCAAAGCAAACTCTCACTCAGCCTCCCAGCTGCTGAGGTGAGGTGTGTTTCCCTTTAACCTCCCGTCAAGCGCGCCATTCTTTTTCTTTCCCCAGCTTTTCCTCGGCTCTTGTTGCAGACAGAAAAGAAAGCTTGATTTCTTTCGCGAGCTCTTTTGTTCTGCTGCACACTGCGACAAGCCGCGAAACGTCGTCCCACAAAGCGACACCCGCACCGTTTAATCAGTCGCGAATCCTCTCCTCGCCCACGCGATCGGTGACGACACACGCCTTCTCCCCAGGACATATCCCCTCGCGAGGGTCACACTTTCACCAAACACCACACAACCACCAAACCGCCCAAAATGTCAATCTCACAACAACCCCCGATACCAATCTCCATCACGATCTGCGGCGACGGCGGCTGCGGAAAATCCTCCATCACCCTCCGCCTCGTCCGCTCCCAGTGGACCTCGGACTACGACCCCACCATCGAGGACTCGTACTCCATCACCCGCAAGATCGACGGCCACAACTACCACCTCTCCCTCACCGACACCGCCGGCCAGGAGGAGTACCGCGGCATGTGGGCCTCGTCCAACCTCGGCGCCGACGCCTTCCTCCTCGTCTACGACATCACCTCCCGCGACTCCCTCGACGCCCTCGCCTACTTCAACGACCTCATCGACATGGAGGCCGAGACCCGCCTCGACAACGCCGACCGCGCCAGGCGCGCAGGCATCTCCCCCGCCTCCTACCGCGACACCGTCTCCGCGCAGCCGGGCGCTAAGACCGTCCCCCCCGTCAAGATCGTCGCCGGCAACAAGTGCGACCTCCAGGAGTCCCGCGCCGTCCCCGCCGCCGTCGGCCTCGACTGGGCGCGCCGCCGCGGCTGCGGCTTCATGGAGACCAGCGCCCGCCTCGAGGTCAACATCGAGGAGACCTTCGCCCTCATCGTCCGCCGCGTCGTCGAGGCGCGTCGCCTCGCCACCATGGGCGTCAACGAGAACATGGAGATGGACCGCCGCGGCATGACCAAGCCGCTCGGGCCCCCTCCGGCCAGCGGCCGCGGGAGCGAGCAGAACGAGAAGCGCGGGCCGGGCGTAAGGGGTCCGAATCTGGACGGCGGGAAGATGAAGGGGCCTTCGATATGGAGGAAGTTGAGGTGTTGGTGAACACCACTCGCGACATCATCTACAGCCGGGGTATTGTAGAAAAGGGCAAGGCGGATTAGAAAAAAAGAGAGGGGGAGCAGAATTACTAACGAAACGTCATGACACGCGCCAAACGTCTGTACGAGGGGCCGGGAGGTGGCGGCACTTTGTGCACTTTCAATTTTCTTTTGTCTTTTGCAGGTGGAACGAATGCATACAGCAGGAGGAGGGAGGTGCTTACGCAGCGTCCCCTCCATTCATGCAATACCCTCCCGTATGGCGTCAGGGAGTTACGATCCTTCCAAACCCTTTTCTTTTAATCATGGCTTTTGTAAGGCCTATGTTTTTTTATACATGTTTTAGTATGTCTAGATACCACGGCGTATGCGCGGTCGACGAAGGCTCCCGTCGTAACCCTTACCCCCACCGAAGAGAGGATTCATTTTCTGTGTCTTGGTGCTTGATTTCAGCGATGGTGTTGGTGTTTGTGATTGTCTGTGGTCATGTATACTGGCGAAGTGGTGGCATTGATTGTGTCTAAACCAGAGAAACGAGATGTGAATTGTTTGTTTAGAAAGTATAAAAGAACCACTACATCTAACGAGATGAGCATGTATCCCATCATTTAACCCATCCAACGCCGGAACATGAAACCCGTGTAAGCGTCTCTTCATCTACTTTACCACGCAGGAAACAAGTCTAGTTCGAAATCTTGGAGACGGTCTTCTGCCAGAGGCCGTTGTGGGACCACATCCAGTTCTTGAGGAAGGGGGGGTCCATACCCGTCTCGAAGGCCTCGTTGCGGGCGGCGATCTGCTGGTTGAGGAGGGCCTGGCGGGCGGAGGCGCCGCGGTTGTGGAGGAGGGGCATGCGGTCGATGGCGTCCATGGCGAGGGAGAAGCGGTCGGTCTGGTTGCGGATGGCGAGCTCGAGCGGGGTGTCGATGTTGCCCTTCTCCTTGTAGCCGCGGACGTGCATGTTGATGGAGCCGGGGCGCTTGTAGGTGAGGCGGTGGACGAGCCAGGGGTAGGAGTGGAAGTTGAAGATGACGGGCTTGTCGTCGGTGAAGAGGGAGACCCACTCGGCGTTTGTGAGGCCGTGGGGGTGGTCCTCGTGGGAGATGAGCTTGAAGAGGTCGACGCAGTTGACGCAGCGGATCTTGAGCTCGGGGAAGTGCTGGAGGAGGAGGTCGATGGCCGCGAGGGACTCGTGGGTGGAGATGTCGCCGCAGGAGGCCATGACGAGGTCGGGCTCCTCGCCCTGGTCGGTGCTGAACTGGGGCCAGATGCCGATGCCCTTGGTGCAGTGCTCGACGGCCTTCTCCATGGAGAGGTACTGCAGGTGCTCCTGCTTGTCGGCGACGATGACGTTGACGTAGTTGGAAGAGGCCAGGCAGTGGTCCATGGTGGAGAGGAGGCAGTTTCCGTCAGGCGGGAGGTAGATGCGGACGACCTCGGGGCTCTTGTTGGCGACGACGTCGAGGAAGCCAGGGTCTTGGTGGGTGAAGCCATTGTGGTCCTGGCGCCAGACGACGGCGGTCAGGAGGATGTTGAGCGAGGCGATCTTGTTGCGCCATTCAACCTCGAGGGCCTTCTCGATCCATTTGCAGTGCTGGTTGACCATGGAGTCGATAACGTGAACTGCAAAATTGGTTAGCGACATTCTTTTTTGTGGCTGCGGGAAATTGCTTACTGAAAGGCTCGTAGCTGTTGAGCAGACCGTGTCGGCCTGTGAGGATGTAGCCCTCGAGCCAGCCCTCGCAAGTGTGCTCGGAAAGCATCTCCATCACGCGACCCTCGGGAGCAAGGTTGCCGCCGTTGGCATCCTCTTCGAAGTACTCCCCCATCCAGACCTTCTGGCCGGCCTCGTAGACCTTGCCAAGCTTGTTTGACTCGGTCTCATCAGGGCCAAACAGACGGAAGCTATTCTGGTTGAGAGCAATGACGTCCCTGAGGTATGTAGCCATGTTGTTCATGCTAGCAGCGTTGGTCGCGCCGGCCTTGTCGACCTTGATGGAATAGTTCTTGAAGTCGGGAAGCTTGAGCGGCTTCCTCAAGACACCACCGTTAGCGACGGGGTTGGCACTCATGCGGCGTTGGCCAACTGGGCACAGAGACTTGAGCTCATCGGAGATCTTGCCATCCTTGAAGATGCGCTCGGGCTCGTAGCTGCGCATCCACTTCTCCAAAATCTTGAGGTGTTCCGGGTTGGAGGCGACGCTGGGGATGGGGACTTGGTGAGCTCTCCAGTAGCCCTCCATGAAGTTATCGTCAATCTTGCGGGGGCCGGTCCAGCCCTTGGGACTGCGGAGAACGATCAGGGGCCACATGGGGCGGAAGGCCTTGCCGGACTCACGAGCCTGCTTCTGGTACTTGCGGATCTCCACGACGCAGTGCTCGAGAGTGGCAGCCATGGCCTGGTGCATGGTGTTGACATCGTCGCCTTCGACGAAGTACGGTTGCCAGCCGTAGCCGAGGAACAGGTTCTCGAGCTCTTTGTGTGAGATTCTGGCCAGAATGGTGGGGTTGTTGATCTTGTAACCGTTGAGGTGCAAAACTGGCAAGACGGCACCGTCGACGATGGGGTTGAGAAACTTGGTGCTGTGCCAGGCGGTAGCTAGGGGACCGGTCTCGGCCTCACCGTCACCGACCATGGTCAGAGCGATGAGATCGGGGTGGTCATAGACGGCGCCGAATGCGTGGGAGACTGAGTAGCCGAGCTCTCCACCCTCGTGGATGGAACCCGGGGTTTCCGGGGTGGCATGGGAGCCGATGCCGCCGGGGAAGGAGAAGGATTTGAAGAACTTCTGCATGCCCTCCTCATCCTCCGACTTCTCCGGGTAGACCTCGGAGTAGACACCCTCGAGGTAGGACTGCGATAGGACGGCGGGGGCACCGTGACCCGGGCCGGAGATGAAGATTGAGTCGAGGTCGTACTTTTTGATGAGGCGGTTGAAGTGCATCCAGGTGAAGATTTGACCCGGAGCGGATCCAAAGTGGCCGAGTAACCTCAACTTCAGGTGTTCAATCTTGAGGGGCTCCTTGAGGAGGGGGTTCTCCTTGAGGTAGATCATACCCAGAGACAGATACAAGCTAGCCTTCCAGAAGTCATTGTACTTCTCGATCTCCTCCTCAGAGAGTGGCTCGCCCTTGACCGTTGACCGAGCTGGGCCATAGGGGCTGATGGACTCGACCTCCTTGTCTGTCATTGTGGAGGTGGAGGGAGTTGTGTAAGTGATGGTAATAATAGGTTGTGTAAGTGTTCAGGCCAAGATGCCTTGAAAGTGGTGGTTTGGAAAGAGACAAGAAGATGGAAGTGGCTTGAGAGGGCTTGGTTTTTATACGTCTTTGTGAGGCAAAGTTGGCAGCAGAGAGACGAGGGCAAAGATGAGCTGCGGTCCTCCTGCCCAGAGGCAATCGGCGGATGGGCAACTCAGGCCAGATTCAGAAGTGGTGCTCACAGTCATGTTGCTGATCTCGAATTGTCAAGCAGGCGGTAGGCAGCTCGACGCAGGTCCGAGAGCTATCAGCCGATGTTGACGGGCCTGACCGGGGTGGGAGGCGAAGGTTGCGGACGTTGCAGAAAGAAGAGGCTAGTAGGGGGTTTACGAAGAAACGGGACGGGTACGTAGAAGTTGACGGCGTTCTTGGAGTCCTTTTGGAACGTGTGGTTGGCCTTTGAGAGAGAGTCCAATGGACTGGCAACGTGGGGGGTGGTCCATATCATTCGTGACACGCTCCATCGTATCCTGGAGTAGTGGGTTGTATGGTGGTGCGTGGTAGCATTCTCTGGGCATTCCGGAGAGTGCCTACCTTTGACAGGCCGGGGCCGGGGCATCTGAAAGGTGACCAGGCGCGGCTGCAGGTGAGCTGAGGAATTTTCGGGGTTTCCTTGCATGTTGTTGGCAGTTGAAAGTTGATCTCTGCGTGGATGTGCGTGGGGAGCAAGGTGAGAAAAAGGTGGTCTGATTTTCTGAAGCGACTTGACTGCGGTCTCTGGCGCTGGCCGACATGTAGCCGACGTCACCTTACGCCCCACGACGGTGTCTTTTGTGCTCTTGACCGCGTCATTTTGCTGTCTGTCTGTTTCTAGTAGATGCGTAACCGATTTTTGATAGACGTTGCCGTATTGCGTGCACACTGAGTGGTTTGGGTCAGAATAAGCGGATGCAGGATGCGGTGGTGGGTGTAGAAAGTTGATGTTGAGGTTGCTGTGTTACACGGGTCGCCAACTGGTGGTACCTTGCTGTTGGGAGCTGCTTTCACCTCTACCAGCTGCCACGGCCTGGAAGAGTCGTTGCCGGGCCGTCGATGGCCATAGACGTTCGCAATTCAAAATCTCAACCGTGAGGAAGTTGCGATAGGAGGCAAGATCAAGACGAGGAAAGCGCCGCCATGGGCCGTTGGATCGGGCCTTCCGTTTGAAAATGGCGGTAGCGAGCCTGCTGTAAGGCCACTGTAAGCAGTCGGGTGTCCTCCCGGGAGGCTCTGTCCGGGCTCCCGGGCTCACCGTTTCTGCTCTGTTACACTCATCCTACCAAAGCCAATTCGTCGTCACCAGGTGGCCTCATCACCCAATTTTCGGGAACGAGATGGTCAATTTCCAAGACAGCGGCAAATCAATCGCCAGATACGATTCCGACCTTGGCGTACCATCGACGCAGATAGCCTTCGTGGGATGTCTCCCAACCATCACGGCATTGTGGCCTCCTTGGTTCGAGAAAACAGCAGAATCCCCCTCCCTCGCCTAGGCAGAGCCTCCATCTGCTCTGACTCGGCGTGGCCAAGACCTACTACTTTACCATCTCGGACCGTTTCTCGTACACGCGTCTCTCGCAGTCCATCTACCAACTGAGAAAACAAAGACTAGCAGACCATTTTCCGCCCTCTCGCCTGCCGGAGCAGGCCATTGATCAAGAGTCGGGCATCAGCAAAAGCGCCATCGTTCATAGCAGAGCGAAGAAGAGGACGACAAGACGAATATCAGAAAACGGGGACCTGGCACATCATCCTTGCTCTTCAACGGGCCACGTCGTCAATCATCCAACAGTCGACCATCCGGCCTCCTTTGCCAGACGAAGACGAGGTATGCAGTAGTTCCAACGCTGCGCTGCCTTGGCCATACTGAGCACCTCGCCCCGGACCATACCATGTTGGTCGTCTACGCACTGCCCGTCGGCGCACCGCGGATAGCGGACAACGACCTCAGCGGAGCCCGGCCGGCTCCTCGACCGAATTCAAAAGCAGCTGATTCCCGGGGCAGGGCATATGCACGCAGATCATGGAACTGCTACTCTCTGGCAGGCGGACACCCCTGCTCGCCTGCCACTCCCCGCCGAGTGTTAATCCTGCAGACATCACCCCACCATCCCTACCAGGCGGGAGCTAGGACCCAGCCCCGACAGCACGAAGGAGTGAGCTCGAAGCTTGGAGCTTGCCCAATTCCTTCGCACCAAGGAGGTGGCCCCAATCGAGATTCTTATATCGTCTCCCGCGGATTCTCTCACTAGGCGGTCTTTTCCCCTCCGCACCGTCGTTTTTCTGCCAACCTGTTTGAGAACCTCCTGGGTCTCTGCCTGTCTCTATCCGTATGATGGCAGTGAATACACAACACACCACGCGAACTTTAATACGATATGTATGGACAGCGCCCTTAGCACATAGCAAACACCATTGACACATCGCCAACGGAGGGGTAACAGCCTTGGCGAGAAATTGCTGAACGAGGGGAAGCTCGAACGGATGAGACATGAATGGGTTCGGAACACCGACTTCAAGCCACTCGGCAAGTCGCATTGAGTGGATTGAACTGGAGACTGCCAATCAAGCCCAATAAACAATTCAGACAACAAGTACGGCAGCGAGAAAGCGTACCAGGTCATAAATGAGAAAATACAGAGATGCGTACCGCTTGGAAGGATTGCGTCTTGCCAACACAAGCATCGGCAACCGAAATGATATGATTATATCGCAACGCGGGGCTGCTGGATAAGTGTCCGGGAAGGCGCATTACCTCTTGGAGCTCGGTGCTTACTCTGGTGCCTTTGAGAGTTCTCACGGTCTCGTTGGCTACACATGTGGATCCTGCCTGAACTGGCCTCCGAACCCAACCACGAAGACGATCTATCACTGCAAGACCTGCAGTAGACATGTTCTTCACCGCATTATCGGAACCAGAGAGATTCCGTTTGGCCCGGGTCTGGCGGAAGAGGGATCTCTGCAAGAGAGCTTTTTAAAGGCAGGTTTCAGATTCCGATGCTCTGATAATGGATGACAGCTGTGCTCCGTGCCGCATGCGAAATGCATGCGGGCCACTTTCAGTAGGAACGGACCCGAGACGACCGGGGTTCTTCAGAGGCAGTGGCGGGGTCGGCGGGGGATCACCCATCAAAGACGCGGGAGCTAGCGTTTAACAAGCTGCTTCCAGAGTTCCAGAAGGGCCAGGCATGCTCTTGGATGTCAATACGGCGGCCCAAAATCGCTCGGCCGAGCTGCGCTTTGCCGAACATTTGCTGCCAAATTTGGAAGCATCTGGATAACTTGCTAGCCAGAACGCAATGGAAACATCCAAGACTCTTGGAAAGGTCACATGAATGGAAGAAGCGGCATGCCCAACATGGATGTCAGCTGCGACACGGAGCTCTATTGTGTAGTAGGGCTGTGAGTTCTCTACCCCACTACTATCGACATCGTTGATCCTGGGCCGCAGAAGAAAACTCTCGCCATCAAAGCACAGTAGCTCAGGGTCAGATCCAACAATTATTCCGCGACGTTTGCATCTCTCTGGTCTGATCTCAAACTGACAGCACAATAGCTTCCTTCCATGCGAGATTACCACCCCTGGGACCTCGTCCCACCATCCTCAAAGTTCACCGGTCGAAGCTCCTGAACCACCCTCAAACACATCGCGAACTATCGAATAAATGAACCCTCGGCCATGTTCCATTTATCCGGAGCCCAGCTCCGCGTAAAAAGCAATAAACACCTCTCACGAACTGTCCGAGCAAACGGGCCGTGCTTCACCCAGATTACCCTCCGGAGTCGTCGCACTCACGCATCATGGTGGCCTGACGTCACGCTCCCCCGCCGATCAAGCACGCTTCCCGATCTCCGACTCACTTGATTCACCCGGGAGGGCATATAAACTTTGCCCCCATCCCGCCGTTTGCCCAATTCGTTTGAAACGACAGACGACAGAACTTTCTGACGTTTTGCCTCTTGCACGGCTACATTATCAGCGATATTTCATCTTATATCACACCAGGTATGACTGCTTCGTGCGTTGATGAATTCCGAGCGTTGGCTGAGTTGATGTGCAGTTCGCCACGGGAAGAGAACGATATGGCATCCTACCCTAGCCACAAACCTCAGACCCCGCAACCTCCCCCGCCTATCCCCATCAACGACGGGGACGACGACCAGGGCGGTGCGACGAGAGACTACTGAAGCACCACAAACCATCAAGCACGAGTTGCGGATTCAGTAAGGCGCTCTGTATAATACGAGGATGATCAAGAAGACGACACCAGCACAATCTTCAAGGATATGTACACCTAAATGCGGGACATCCGGGGGGCACGCATCAAGGAGACTGCAAATCGACACGAGGGATATCTGTACATGACTTATATGGGTTCGAAACGAGCATACATACTTTTCAATTCTGATATATATTCTACGGTCTACACATAAATCGCAAAAGAACATCCATCGAACTACACATATGATCAAGCCACCTCGTCTGTTCTGAAACCCGTCTGGCCGTGACCGCCCGTCACCCGAACCCCGCACCGTCATCCCGTCCCAGAAACCCGGACTGACATATCGCCACCCGCGCGAGATCAGACCACAGCTTCCCTCGGCCGGGTATGTACGGAGGGTCCTGGGCTTTGACGCGATGAATGCAGGCTGCGGGCCTGGATGACCGGCCACCTGCATCTTGCAGGATGCTTCTGCCTCCTGCAGAGATCTGAGTCCAGATCTCGCGGCTGCAGAAGAAGGTGAATTGTAACGCTGGTGGAAGTGTTGCGGAGGGGCTGGCCATTTGGCATCTGGGCCGGCGAAGTCTTCTGTTGTCTTCGTGATGGTGTTTGGGGGTCTGATGGTTGGGTCTCTCGAGTATCTTTTTTCACTCCTCTACATGTCAAGTTATCATGTTGGCATGCGCGTGTGTTGAAGAGACGAAGTCTGTTCTTCATTTCACTACGAAGATGGTTCTAGTTACACCAGTGTTCGTTTTAGTACTTAAACATGCTTCTCAATCGCCTAGAATATCACTCGCGGCAACCCCCCCTTGGTAGGAGTTGGCATATCATCCATATGTGGTGAACAAGATCGTCGCATCGTGTCGAGACCAGACATATCACCGACACTCTTTCGCATACCATGTTAGCGGGTAGGGTACTGCGCGTCACTGCCGCCTGTCATCATCATCTGGTATGTATTCAGTGACTTATCATGGTATTTAAGAGTGTATTTCGCGGGTCATCTGGGATGTATGGAACACTGATGTGTAGATGAACAAGATGAATCGAAGAGCTGGTCTTTGTCCAAAGCTCAGTCTTCGGACCAGAGCTCCCCCTCCCCCAACGTTCTGGGTTTTTGCCAAGAGGATTGGACTGCAGTTCAAATTGAGAGTTCGATATCTATATATTCAGATCGTAGTGGTGAACCACTCCCCAGCCATCAAAGCAACCTCATACTTTAACGAAGATGAACCTAATGCGTCGAAACTCAGCCTACAGATTTTGAGCCAGGTATATAAAGCCGCTGGTTTCCGTCCAGTTGGTGGTTTCTTCCTCAAAGTCCATCACATGTGACTCTCGCTGCAATGCTCTAAAGGATGGCGCTATAGGGATATCCTGGAAAGTGGGCTTCAGTCTTCTGAGTCTCGATTTCGTATGGAAATGTCTCCGGCGAGAATACTTGGTGTGCTTCATATCTGTTGTCCGTGGGATATACATTGGATTATTCGTAAGTACTTCGGCTCTCGGTGACGGAGCCTAGCTTGAGCTAAGAATGTACGAACGAGGTCGAGGGCTCACGGAGCGAATCTAACGCAGACGGTACGTTTGCCTCGTGCCAAGGATCGCACTCCTCTGAAGAGCAAAGTGTGTGGATGGAGAGTTTTTACAGACGATGCTGACGTTCATGTTTATAGGTCATACTTCACTGTAGAGCCACAGCTCAAAGGGAGTGCTATAAAGAGAATTCGATTTGTACTTGAGAGCCTCAGCAGCTCGAGAGGAAGACGGAAATTGTACGTTTCCCACAACTCTATTGGGGTATTAGCGGAACGGTTGCCGAGGTCGCGTTTCTGAAGGGCCCGTGACGTATATCCCTTCGATCGACATGTTACTATGGTTCACTCCGTGTTTTCTCTTCTCACCGTCCTGTGTGTATTCAATGGTGTATCTGGTGGTGTTCGAGTTGGTACCGTGTTCATCGAAACGTGAAATCTGATGAGGGACAATGCCGAAGACTCTGGGACGTATTCTATGAGGACACATTTATCGCATACTGATACAGGACGCCCGCAATCTCCTTAAAGACAGAACTGCTGCCGTCATTTGAAGTGTCAAATGCTCTCCAGGGGCAAGGTCTCCCGTGTTGTTTGAGTGTCTGAGTAAGGACGGGATGTTTGCCCATGTTTTGAACCAAACGACATTTTCCCCATGAGAGTCTTCCCTCATAGCCAAGCAGGCTTTCGAAAGTCCTTGAATGAATCGATGTCCAACGAAGATATATTGAGGCGAGTAATGCGGTGCTGTACGAAGCCAATCAGCTTCAATAAAGCATAATGCCCTTTTGGACGTCTCAGGTGTCTGAATGCTGTAGAAGAAATGAGGACATTGCAAGCTATAAAAAAAAAAAAAAAAAAAAAACTTATATTAAGCTATATAATAGAATAACTTTCTATATAACGCAATATAAGTATAATACCTAATACTTAATATAATAAGAGTTTATAAGCCCTATAGATATATAAAAGCCTTTCTAGCTAAATTTCTAGCCTATTAGTTATAAATAGCCTTAACTATTAAGGTTATAATAACCTTAAAGGTTATTTCTAATAGGTATAAATTACTAAAAGACTAATAAGGCCCCCCCTAGTAACTTAAAGAATCTTTATCTTTATTAATATCTCTAGCTATATATATATTATATTAAGAGACTTTTAGTAACTAAATAATTAATATAATATTTTAAATTCTAATTAACCTCAAAGCTATTATAAGATATATTAAGCTTCTTATAAATAAATTCTAAAAAGTTTTTAAGCTTTAATATATTAAATATATAAAAAATAATATTAAAAATAGCTTAAATAATAAAATAATATAAATACTCTAAAAGCTTAAGTTTATACCTTTAAAGATTAATTTTAAGTAGTTCTCTAAGTAGTATATAAAGCTTATAAGGTTTATATTTAAATTTAATTAATATTATAGCTTAATAATAATAAAGCTAGAAAGGGAAAGACTTTAAGATATTCTATATATATATATAGGTATATAAATAAACCTCTAAAAGAATACCCCTATAGAGTAGCTCTTACTAAGTAAGTAAAGTTTAGTGTTATAGCTAGCTAACTAATAGTATAGTTTATATTAATAGTAAGTTAGGTAATAATAATAGTAATAATTATTAGTTATTTTATAGGTCTAATTAAGTAATTATAGGTCTTTAAAGGGCTTAGTAATTAGTTAAGTCCTTAATAAGAGTTATAGAGTAATTATTACTTAGGTATAGCTAAAAGTATTATAAGTAATAATTATAAGTTAATTACTAAAGAGCTATAGAAGTCTATTCTTAAGTAGACTTAAGTCTATCCTATATATAAGTCTTATCCTCTTAGCTTCTTACCTTAATTACTTATTAGGTAATTACTTAGTAGTTACTTAAGGTGAGCGCTTATAATCTATACTATAAGTAGCTTATATCTTATCTTATTAGTACTTATACTTCCCTAGTTATATAACTTATCTATAGTTCTTCTATTCTAAGGAGTCCTCCCTATTCCTATAATCCTATATATAAAAGTATTATTATAACTACTTAGTATCCTAATGGGGCGTTCTTTATTAGTTATGCCTAATAAGTTATAATATTAGGTCTCCTCTCTAAAGGTCTAGTCCCTTAGACCTATATAAGTAGGTAGTATCTTTTAGGTTAGGGAGTTATTAATCTTACTTCCTTTATTCTTATAGTGCTAATACTATATTAAGTTATATTTAAAAGTAAAAGTCTAATTAGGTAGTAAAGGCTTCCTCTACTATTTATTATTAGCTCTAGTCTTAGGAGATTTTCTAAGATAGTTTTAAGGTTATACTATATTCTTATTATTAGGTAAATAGCTATATTTATAAGATAGTAAAGAAGTATTTTAAGTATAATAAATATATTTATTAAGGTTGCTCTTATAATATAACTAGGGTAGTAGTTAATACTTATAGGTATTTATTTTTAGCCTTTTTTATTCTTTACTAATTTTAAGGTGTTTTTCTAGTAAGCTATTTCCTTAAAGAATCTTAACGGCTTAAGTTAGCTGAGAGAGCTAAGGAAGAGGTATTTTATAAGAAGGTAGCTATATTATAGAAGGTATAACTTAAGATATTAGAGTCTCTAGGTTGACTTAAGCGTTATTAAAAGGAGAAGTAGTTAATCTTTAAGAAGGGTAATATAGTAGCGTCTAAGTAGTTAGTTACTATAGGGGAGTCCTTAGAGGAGTCTAAGTCTTCTTTAGCTGCTAAGGTTTAAGCTAATAGTTATATAGATATAGTTAACTAAAGTATAGTATTTATAGGGGTTAAGTTTTCTAAGATAGTTAGTTTTAATAGTAGTCCTAGAGTAGTACTTAAGAGTGCTAAAGGTTCTTAATTAGTTCCTATAAGTTATTTTTATATCTATATCCTTTCTACTTAATAAGATATTCTATATTTATATTTATTTTATAGTAGTTAATAATCTATTTAACTTTATATTTAGGTTTTAGTAGTTCTATAATAATATAGTCTTCTATATATAAACCTATTAGTGCTTTTTTAAGAAGTAAAATATAAAAGACTAGATAATACTTTATAGTATCTAATAGTATAAGTTTAAAGTTAATATTAAATACCTTCTTTATAATTTTAAAAGGTCTAAGTTTTTTAAAGTCTAACTTATTACTTAGTTATTTAGTTTTAATATTTTAGTAGAGAAGGTATATATTATCCCCCTCCTATAGAGTTAGTCCCTTAACTCTTAAGGTATTAGTATATTTATATATTTATTTATATATAAATTTAAGTTCTTTTAGGAGTTCCTATTAGATTTCCTTAAGTTTATTAATATCTACTATAGCTTTTAGGGCTGCTAGGCCTTATTATAGTTCTCTATAGGCTATTAAGTTAAATCTATAGTTTAGATAGAATAGTAATTCTTTTATACTTTCTCCTACTACGCTATTATAGGCAAACTAGGCTATAGGTAGTAGTTAGACCTAATTATCTTACTAATAGTTAATATAATAGTATAGGTAGGTTTCTATAATCTAGTTAATTTATTCTATCTAGCTATTAGTTTATAGATAAAAAATAGTAGATATCTTATAATTAGACCCTAGCTATAAGATTAAAGATCTCTAAAACTTAGAAGTAAATAACTTATCCCTATTAGATATAATTTCCTTTAGTATTCTATATTAGCTAATAGTTATCTATAGAAACTTATAGGTAAGGTCTTCTATAGTGCTAGACTCTATATAGGGGATAAAGTATAAGTACTTTATAAGTCTATTAATAATAATAAGGATACTATTATAGCTAACCTTAGTTATTAGTTCTTTAGACTTAGGCAGCTTAGTTATAAAGTCTAGTAAAACTAATTCCTATACTATTTATAGCACTAAGAGCGGCTATATCTTACTATAAGGCTAGTATTAGCTAGGTTTACTTTTTATATAAACCTTATAGTCCCTAATTACTAAAGATACTTCTTATTATATAGCTATTTTATTATAGTATTATTTAATACGTTTCTATATCTTAGTTATACCTTAGTAACTATATATAGGTATAGTATATATTTCTATAATAGCTTTAGTAGATATTCTTCTAGTTAAGCTAGTATTATTCCTTCTAGCTATATATAGAAGTCTAA
>NW_024065984.1:0-43075 GCF_011947395.1 Colletotrichum karsti | reverse complement strand
GAAATAGATTACCTACTATAGAGATAACTAGTTAAAAAACTAGGATTGCCTACTAAAACTAAGGGATAATAATAGGTAGATAAGATAAGGTCCCTATATAGTATAACTAGGGTATACCTAGCTTAATAATATAAGTATATCTAAGTTTAGATATAACTTAATAGAAGACTAGCTATTATAATAATAGATAGTAGAGCCTAAAGAAACTTTATATTGCTATAAATAGTAAATAAATAAAAAATAACCTAGAAGAAGAAAGCAGTAGAAGACTGCTATAAACTTAGCACTATTAAAGGAGAATAAGTCTAGTATAGTAGAGGACGCATTATAGTGGAGATAGCGTACCTCCCTATATAGATCTATAGCTAGAATGAGCAACTAAACTTCAATATTATAGAGATAGGAGACAAGTATGATGTTATCCTTAGAAGACTATAGTTATATAATAGTAACCTATAGATAGATTAGAGAACTAGCTAACTCTATTAGGACTAGGATTTAGTTACTAAGTAGCAACCTAAAAGAGGTGCCTTAAATAAATCTTTTAGAACTCCTAAAGTAAAGAGATTTTTAGTATACCTATAAATTAAGGATATAAACGCTAGGACGTTATTAGTAATAGATATTAATAAGGAAGATTAACTTCTATCTATCCTAGAAGAATACTAGTAATACTAGAAACTATTTACTAAAGAACTTAAAATAGGACTACTAAAATATAGTAACTATAACTATAAGATACCCCTAAAAGAAGGGAAGAAGCTAAAGCTAGAAGCAATCTATAGACTTAATTAGAAGGAAATAGAAGCACTTAACGCTTACCTAGAAGAAAACCTATAGAAGGGATATATTAGACCCTCCATATTACTAGTAGGATATCTAATCCTATTTATACCTAAAAAGAATAGTAAACTATAACTCTATATTAACTATAGGAAACTTAACAACATTATAATTAAGAACTACTACCTACTACTACTTATCTTAGAACTTAGAGATCTACTATATAGAGCCTAGTGGTTTATAGCACTTAACTTAAAAGGAGCCTATAACCTGATATATATGAAATCAGGTGAAGAATGGAAAACAGCGTTTTAAATACGCTAAGGATATTATAAATACCTTATAATGCCCTTTAGGCTTACTAATGTACCTATAATATTCTAGATAATAATTAACTATATCTTATAAGAATACCTAGATATATTTATTATAATTTATCTTAATAATATCTTAAAGAACCTAGAAGACTATAAGAAGCATATATATTAAGTGCTATAGAAACTCTAAGAAGCTAAACTCCTAGTGGAACTAGAAAAGAGCAAATTCTACACCTAAGAAGTTAAATTCCTAGGCTTTATAATAGCCCCTAGAATCCTTAAGATATTAAAAGATAAAATCGCAGTAGTATAAGACTAGCTAATACTATAGAACGTTAAGGATATATAATCCTTTATTAGATATATAAACTACTACTAGTGATTTCTAGAAGGATACTTAGATAAGAATAACCCTCTTATAAGACTCTCTAAGAAAGAAGTCCCTTAGTAATAGGAGGATAAATAAGAATAAGCCTTTAATAAGATTAAGTAATAGGTTATATTAGAACTTATACTTATTATACTTAATCCTAAGAAGCTATTTAAAGTTAAGACTAACTCCTTAGACTATACTATAGGAGGATAGCTAGGCTAATGAGACAATAAAGGATAGCTATACCTATATACCTTCTTCTTATATAAGCTATATAGCCTAGAACTTAACTACTAAATTTATAATAAAGAACTTATAGTAATTATTAAAGCATTTAAGGAATAGAGACCTTAACTATTAGGAATAAAGTATAAAGTTAAAGTCTATACTAATTATAAGAACCTTACCTACTTTATAATATTAAAGGAACTTAATAAATAATAGATTAAATAGTCTAAGTTCCTCTTAGAATTTAATTTTAAGATTATATACTAGAAAGGTAAGGAAAATAGAAGAGTAGACGCTCTTAGTAGAAGACTAGACTATAAAGTCTAAGTACCTAAGGAAACCTAAGTCATCCTTAAAAAAGATAAAGAAGGAGACCTTATGCCAGCAGCTAGACTCTTAATAATAGCTAGAAGAGACAGGACCAGCATAACTAGAAGGATGTCTCCTAAAGCTATTAGGGAGATATACTCTGCTCCCGCATATAGCTACTAAGGTATAACTAAGATATAGAAATATATTAGATAATACTATAATAAAATAGCTATATAATAAGAAGTATCTTTAGTAATTAAGGACTATAAGGTTTATATAAAAAGTAAACCTAGCTAATATTAGCCTTATAGTAAGATATAGCTGCTCCTAGTGCTATAAACCGTATAGGAATCTATCTCATTAGACTTTATTACTAAGTTACCTAAGTCCTAAGAACTAATAACTAAAGTCTACTATAATAGTGTCCTTATTATTATTAATAGACTTATAAAGTATTTATACTTTATCCTATATATAGAGTCTAGCACTATAGAAGACCTCACCTATAAGTTTCTATAGGTAATTATTAGCTAATATAGAACGCTAAAGGAAATTATATCTAATAGAGATAAATTATTTACTTTTAAGTTTTAGAGATTGCTAATCTTATAGCTGGGATCTAATTATAAGATGTCTACTACTTTTTATCTATAAACTAATAGCTAGATAGAATAAATTAATTAGATTATAGAAACCTATCTATACTGCTATATTAACTACTAGTAAGATAACTAAGTGTAATTACTACCTATAGCCTAGTTTGCCTATAATAGCGTAGTAGGAGAAAGCATAAAAGAATCCCTATTCTATCTGAACTATAGATTTAACCTAATAGCCTATAGAGAACCACAATAAGGCCCAGTAGCTCTAAAAGCTATAGTAGATATTAATAAACTTAAGGAAATCTAGTAAGAGCTACCTAGAGAACTTGAATTTATACGTAAATAAATGCGTAAATACGCTAACACCTTAAGAGTTGAGGGACTAACTCTATAGGAGGGAGATAGTATATACCTTCTCTATAGAAATATTAAGATAAAATAACTAAGCAATAAGTTAGACTTTAAGAAACTTAGACCTTTTGAAATTATATAGAAGGTATCTAACGTTAACTTTAAACTTATACTATTAGATACTATAAAGTGTTATCTAGTCTTTTATATTTTACTCCTTAAAAAAGCACTATAAGGTTTATATATAGAAGACTATATTATTATGGAACCTCTAGAACTAGAATATAAAGTCAAATAAATTATTAACTACTATAGTAATAACGGAAATATAGAATATCTTATTAAGTAGAAAGGATATAGATATAAAGAAAACTCATGGGAACCCGTTAAGAACCTCTAGCACTCCCAGCAGCTGCTGCGGGAGTACTCCTAAGTAGGGGGCCTAGGTCTGCAAACTCCTCACCAATTCCAAAGTCTAGCTAGGAAGGGTTATTTATAATACCTATAAACTAGAGGTCCCCTATAATACCCTACTTATAAGTATCTAATATAGGAAGGATATTATCCTCCTTATTAACCTCCTATATCCCCTAATAAAACGTCTTAGACTAATAATTATAAACCTACTTCTAAATAGTATAGATCCTTAAGAGATAGCTTACTACTGCTGCTATTTTAGCCTAAAGGTAAGTTAACTAAATATAAAGAGCTATAAATTCTTTACCTACCTTCTCCTCCTTTTTATCCTACTCCTTCTATTAAGCATTTAATCTTTATACTAGAAAAACGTTAGAAAAGAAGAAAAATATAAAATTCTTAATACCTATATATAGAAGCTACTAAAACACTATTATATAGCTTCTTTGCCTTAATATACTTATAGCAATAAGATAACCCCTTACTAAATCGATATATAACCTTTATATAGAAACAATAAGTATAAGGTATATCTATATATAAGGAATAAGAATCTATAAACTTAAGAAGCGCTTAATACTTATAATTTTTTATTTCTATCTTTTAAGACTTTAACTTTTAAATATAACCTAATATAGTGTTAGTATTATAGAAAATAAGGAAGCAGAATTAATAACTCCCTAACCTAGGAGTAACTACCTATTTATATAAGGTCTAAGAGACTAGACCTTTAGAGGGGAGACCTAATATTATAACCTATTAGGTATAACTAATAAAGAACGCCCTATAAGGATATTAGGTAGTTAGAACGTTACCTTTATATATAGGATCATAGGAATATAAGGGGCTTACCTAGAATAGAAGAACTATAGTATAAGTTATATAATAATAAGTAGGACTAACTTTTAATAAGTGGTCTTAGGACTAAGATAAGGATTAGGACTAACGTACTAAGGGTGGTCCTTAAGGAGGACTAACTCTCAGATTGCAGTCTATATAGGAAGAGAAGTATCTAGGACTTATATATAGGATAGACTTAAGTCTAGCTTAAGGATAGACTTCTATAGCTCTTTAGTAATTAACTTTATAACTACCCTCACTAGTACTTTTAGCTATACCTAAGTAATAACTACTCTATAACTCTTATTAAGGCCTTAACTAATTACTAAGACCTTTAAAGACCTATAATTACTCAACTAGACCTATAAAATAACTAATTACTATTTATAGTTCTTAATCCCTAACTTACTACTAATATAAACCCACTATTAGTTAGCTGGCTGTAATATAAGGCTAAGTGGGTGATTATATTAGTTATACTCTAGATTAGGGTGAGCTCTTAGGAGCTACTTCCCTTCTTCCCATACTTCTATAATAACCTGCTATTTATAGCTATACTTCTAAGACTTATATTACTTAATCCTAACGCCTTAGCTAGGCTTTAGTTCCCCAAACTAATTATAATAGAATATATACCACATAATATAGCCCTTATATTTATAGGTATTATACCTAGCTATACTAAAGCTAGCTATCTTTATAAATATATTAATTTTATTTAAGAGGGACGTAATAGTTAGTTTAGGTATTCTAGGTATTAATAGGTTTAGTATTTTAAGGGGCGCTAGTGAGGAGGACTTATTACTTAATAGTTATACTAAAGTAGCTATATAGTATAATAGCGTTAGGCTTATATTTGAGCTTTAGTAGTGAGGGGGGGAGTATAGGGGAGGAGAGTCTAAGGGTATTAATATAACTAAGGAGTAAGGAGATAAACCCTATATCTCCCACTAGTAATAGATACGTTTATAAGACCGCAGGAGGTTAGCATTAAGCCTTTGCTCTATTCTAATTACCTATTGCATAAGGCTTAAGGCTATTTAGAATTAAGCTATATTAGTATCTAATAGCTACTAGTCTTCTTACTCCTCAGGCTGGGGTAAAAGGTTAGCCCTATAGGAGGGTAACGTACTATATTTAGGGCTAGGTAGAGGCATTATAATGCACTAAAGTTAGGTTATAGGTTAGCAGCATATAAAGTCATTACTAAGGAAGATTTTATAGTTATTATATATCTCCTATAATGTTTTATTTAGCCTAAGGGATCCTTATAGTTCTAGCTAGCTACTAAACCGCTCTAGGTATATAGTTATAGTAAAGATATTATAGAGAGCCTTATCATCACTATGCCTATAGTAGTAGCTAACACTAATACTACTAGATAAGGATATTAGGGAAAGATATTAGTTAGGTTTATTTAGGCTTTAACGTTATTAGCGCTTATTAGGTAAGTATTATTTAATAGAACTATTACTATAAGCCCTATAATAGGGAGTTTAATATATTAGAGGCAATAAACTAGAGATAATAACTAGTGAGGCTATTATTAACGTTATTAATAAAGATAAGGAAGGTAAGGAGCTAGAAATTTTAAAGGGGCTAGGAGAAGTACTTCTAAAGTATATAGCAGAATCTAACTATACTAATAAATTTTTTTTGAGCTAATAAGGAGGTAGAGATTATTATGCGTCCAAGAGAGCTATACGTCCCTATTAATTCGTTATGCGTCCCTATTAATTGCCTAAATTAATTAAAAGCTAAAGCTTAAATATTTATAGCTTAAAGGCTAAATAATAAAAATAAAAATAATATATATTAATAATATAAAAGTAGTTTTTCCTTAAAGAGGGAAGAGAGAGAAAAGTAAGTTAAATATATTTATTTAGTATCTTCTTAACTCTCTTACTCCTCTTAACTCTCTTATTCTTATTTCTCTTCTTTTTTTTCTTTATTTTTAAATATAAAGTATTATAATATAGTTAATATAAAGTATAAATAAAGTAATAATAGCTTTAATATATAGAAATAACTATAAATAAAATTACTTTAAAGGTAACTATAAGGCGTTCTATTTATTTAAATAAAAAGAGAGGTATAATAATAATATAGAGAGTATATAAAATAAAAATAGTTTCTAAAAGAGAAATAATATTAATAATAAATAATATAAATATAATAATAATAATAATAAGAGGGTATATAAAGGGAGTAAGAGTACTAAATATAAATAAGTCTTTAATAATACTATAAGTAATATATTATAATATATAATTTAAGTTACTATCTATAAGAGTATACTCTTTATAAGCTTAAAATAATTAGTATTAAAGTAATAAAGAAATATTAAAATAGCTATATTTATTTATAGCTTTTATTATCCTCTTTAATAAAGTTAATAATAATAATAATAGAAATAAGTTATTAAGTAATAGAAATAACTTTAATAGAAACCTAAAGAGTTAGTAATAAATAAGTAATAAGGGAGTAGCTTAATACTTATAGGGCTAAAATAGACATAAAAGCTATCTATATATTAAGTATAGTAATTACTTAAGCTTATAGTAAAACTAATTAATAGGAAATAAATAATAAAAGAGTAGTATAGAAGTATATATTAAGCTAATTAGTATAAAGCTTAGATTTAGTATTTTTAGCTAAATAGTATAAATAAATAATATAGCCTATAAGCTAAATAATACTATAGGGGATAAAAAGCTTAAGCTTTTTTTTTTTAGTAATATATTTATTAGCTTAATAAAGAATTAATAATATATAAGATATTTACCCTTAAATAATATATATAATCTTATTAATAAATAAAATATATTTATTTAAGTTAGGCTTCTTAAAGGAGTTACTCTTAATATTAATAATAATAATATTAGCTATTTAAAGAGAATTAATAAAGAAATAGCTATTAAATAAAATAAAAAAAACTTATAATAAAGATAATAAAGTAAAAGAGAGTGATAATTTTAATATTTTTAAAACTAAAGTTAATTAAAATTAAAGAGCTAATATATTAATAGTAATAATATTAAAAAGAAAGAGAGATATATAATAATTAGCTAAATAAGAAAATATATAAAGTATTTAATATTTACTATAAATTAGCTTAAATATAATAAAAAAAGAGTATTATAAGAGTTATATATAAAAAGTTATAATGACTAAAGGGGAAAAAAAAGTTAATAAAAAACTTAATAATAAAATATATTAAAAATAATAATAATTAAGCTAATTAATAAAAAGCTAGAGATTAAATAAAGTTATTAAAATAAAAAAATTACTTTTTATTTTATTTACTCTAAAAAAAAATAAGTTTTTTATTTAGAGAGATAGAAATAAAAATAAAGCTATAATAATAATAAAGCTATAATATAATATAAAGTAAGCTATTTTAAGCTTATAGAGATATAAGCTCTTAAGAGGGAGCTTTATATTAAATATAAGAGTAAGATATAAAGGGGCTATAGGGTAGTAATAAGGTAGCTACTAGTTAATAGCCCTAATAGAGGCTCTTTATATATAAAATAGAAAGACTTAAGAAAAAGTAAGAAGATAAGCTTTAATATTTATTAATATTAAGACCTATATTTAGTAAGAGGGATCTTATTTATTACTTTATATAATACCCTTAATACTTTAGTTAATAGTAGTACGCTCTTAATACTTAATTATAACTTTAGTATTAAAATTATATATTAATAGTCTATTTATTTAATAATAAATAATAAGATAAAGCTCCTAGAAATAGTTTTTATATATATATAGTTTCTAGCTGCTAGAAGGAGAGATTACTAAACTAATAACGTTTTTATACTGCCTAAAAGTGTATATTAGCTAGTTATTATAACCTCGTCTACTATTATAATAATAAATATTAAAAATGTATTTTGTAACTAACTCTTTTAATTTAATATATAACGTTCTAGGGACGCGTAAGGGGCAGCCTTATTACTAAACAGCCTCACTTTGTCTTTTTAGTGAGAATGAATACACGCTAATTGGGTACCGTATTTTAGACGCCTAAATATAATGAAGAATCTGGGCTACTGGAGTGAAATGTTTCTTAAATAAAAATCTGACCTTAGATGTCGTCCTGTCTAATATACTTAGCTCTGGCTTTATAGAGAAATGGAACGACTTGACTTACGTCTAATTTAAGATTTAAGATATGCGAACTTTTGCTATTAATCTGACTGAGGCATCTGAAATAAGGAGAGTCTTTATTTCAGCGTTTTTAGATCTTAGTTAGGTATTTTAGACGAACTCTCCGCGATAGAATAACCTTCTGGTTTGAGTACGAATAGTGTACTGTGCTGCTTTGGGAAGGTGGGACCCGGAGGAGTGGGGCCGCATCGGCGGCTGGGCCTTAAGTGGGTAAGTTTCTAAGGGTTGTATTAGCTAACGGATGGTCTGTCTATGGTGTCACGGGTCAATTTCATATGATGGTAAATGGGGCAGGAAATAGTGTGACGAATCTTCCGCCTCTGAATGTCGAATGACTTACACTCTTCTTTGCCCCTCTTCTTTCTTTTCTCTTAATTAGATACTAACCACTTATGTATGAAGGGCAGCAGTTCTCAGGCTCTTCTAGCCTCGTCCAGCTGTCATTCTAGTACGTTATGTTAGTAATGATGGTAGAAAGGGGAAATCGTATCCACCTTATATATAAAACTTTCCTCGAAACCCTCAAACGCTGATATTTTGAAGGCCAAGCGCCTGTCCTCGGTGTAGACTTGACGGAACTTCATAGGCCACAGTACCTTGCAGGGATCACAGGCAATTTCGAGAAAGATGCCATAGCGGCTCTCGCCGGCTTTTTCCCAAGTGAGTAGCAGGGTCGCAAACTCGACCCGGTACGGTCTGTCATTCGGTCGCCTGCGCTATTCGAGAGTGCGGTCCAAAAAGGCTTGGGCGAGGCGGGGGTTGCGGGCCGGGCGCGCCGTATGTGTCGTGTCATAGACGACGATGCAATGAAGCCTGAATTCGGCTTCCGAGTCCCGGGTGCTGGCTGGCACCTCGTGCGCCGCGAAGACCGGGGCGCCGTCAGGGCTAGGAGCTGGTCGGAGAAACGTCCTGCATGGCACCTGTTGGGCCGTATTCCTCCATCTCATCTTTGTCGCCATTCGGCGTCTCGTCCTTCTCTTTTCGGAGAGCATTGCGGGAGGGACCAAGTCGGAGGCAGGCGTAGCACATTGCGGGGTGTGAGATCTGGGGTGTAAATTCAAACTGAAGTGTGTTGGTCCTGTTGTTGGGAGTTCTTAACTAAGAGACTTAGTGGGGGGGATTAGTTGGTGCATGGGGTTGAAGGTGACGGTGATGAAAGTGGTAGCGGATTTTAATCTGATATATAACCGTTGTGATCCCCTTTCCCATTGCGGCAGGCCACCTCACTTCAGACCTCACACACACGCAAGTCCTCAAACATGAACACAACCGGCCTGTCCGTCGCCGGCGGAATGGAGGGAACCTCGGGATGTTTAAATGCAATTTTACAAGAGTACCCAAACTTCACACAACCATCTCCCTCTAGCAAGCTACTCTTCTGGACGCTCAACGGACCCCTCGAAAGCGCGATCCAGATCATCATCAACCCTTACTACGAGCCAGGCGACCCCATGGAACCATACTTCCGCCCCGCTGAAGCTGGCGGCCTCTCGTCGGGTAGCTGGCACCCCGTGTCGCAAGAGTCCCTCATGGAGCCCCAGGTCGCGGCCCTCACCGTCCGCATTGAGTGCCTCGACTCGTGGGAGGAGCTCTAGGTCGAGATGAACCAGATTTGCACCGATATCAAGACCGACACACGGCGGCCGCGGGCCCAGGACGTCCAGATCGTGGTGACGCCCGCTCACGGCGGCGCGTTCGTCACGGTTCACGATTACGTCTCGGCCGTGCACCCCTGGCTTATGAACATGCGTGAGAGGCTCCTGGACGCCTTGGGAAGAATCCGTAGCTCTCAGGCGTGGCCTCCCGAGACGAGACTGGCCGTTCTGCGGCTCGACGACGGGCCAATTAGTATTGGCAATGAAGATAGATGGGCTGACTCGAACAAGAGGCCTACGCCACACCGCGAATGGACCTGGGCCGAGAGAAATGAGGACGCGCGGAAGGTCATGGAGAGAGCGATGGCGAGATCCGCGGCACGAGTACGGGAGTTGGAAAGGCTTCGCCAAGAAGAGGGAAATTGAGCAGGGCCGCCATCTGATAGAGCTGTCCGGGTCGTCCGCGGCGACGATGCGCGTGAGAGAAACGGATTCCCAGGTGTACGGTCGACATGGCTTCAAAAGCCCGCCAGAGGTTGGTATTGGTGTTGGTGATATTTGGCCGAGAGCCGAGAGCGCACTTCTTATCTTCTTTTAGCAATGCTCAAATCATGTATTTATTTTGTCTGCTCGGTTCCCCATATCAGCGGCTACAAGTCCACAACACACGCTGCTTTTCATCATACAACTCCTAGAAATCAATAGTAAACCGACTGAGTGCCTTTGAATCTCTAACGGATCACGATCTTTGTCCATTTCACAGTCTTGGGGAAAAGCCAACGAACAACGCCCTCCCACCATGCTGTTTCCTTCATCCTTGAGATTGCCTCTCCAGCCATGATACCGTGAACTTGAGTATGCGTCAGAAACATCCGATTCGGTGCTATCCCAATCATTTACTCACCGTAGGATTCCCCGACAAGTTCGAACTCCCCAGTCCCATCGCCGTTCTCATCAGCAATCTCTCTGAGAATGAGAGGAAAGTTACACCCAGCTATGACGAAAACTTTGTCACCTGGACGTGCTGAAGCAGGACCAATGCCCAAGTATCTTTCCCCCTTTGTGACGAAGAATCGCCGAAGTGGCATGACGTTTTGAACGACTTGAGCAACAGTACTTGCGGCCGCAGAACCCGCGCACAAGACTTTCTCGATGATGACTTGCAATGCAATCTCTCGCGCTTGGGATTCATACTCCCCCGTTTCATTCCCCCATAACTGGCCGACCAACTGCTCTCGTACCTCATTCTTCTCCCTTTCATCCTCCATCCACCAGTACTGTGTTGCCCCTTGAAGAGCATGATGTGCAATGGCACAGGCATTATCGATGACGGACTCGACCTCGATTGGACCGGAACCTTGAGGTATACCGCACCAACTACTAATCTCGTCAATGAGGACAGCGTGAGTATGAAGTGTCGTAAGGTCGTTTCCAAACCAGGCAACAGCCTTCTCGTCAGCGCAGGCCGCGTATCCGTGTCCGAAAACACGCGCAAAGTCCATGGATCCTCCGAAATAGGGAGAATCTAGCCGCGCGCGGTTGACAAAAACTCGGATCAGTTGCGTCTCGGTCCCATGTGTTCCATAACAGGTCTGAAAGCTTGCCGTCGAGGAGTCTCATCTTGCATAGATGAATGGCCAGCCCGTAGCGTCTTTGAAGCTGCGTCCAAAGCCCGATTCGACTGTCTTGATTCTCCCTCATTGCTTCGCCCATGTCATCCCAAGCGTCAGAATAAGACATGGCTCTCCGAAAGGTCTTCCACCTGAGTGTCTGCTGCCCGCACTGAAGGATAGCTCTGTCGCTTGCGCTCCAGACTTCTTGGACAACCCAAGTGCGGCTCCACCATTGACGAGTGAGGAGACTATCGACAGCTGCCCAATGGAGGTGGAAGCGCTTGTGGAAAAAAGGAGCCAAAGGATGGCCGAACATGTAACACAACCCAGAGAAGCCGATGGCAACGTGGTCCGCGACTCGATTGAAATGATTATCAAGCGTCACAGCCATCTCTGCTCTTTCTCGTGCCCGATTCCGTGTTATGCGCTCCCAGAACCTCATGCGCGTCAAAAACCAATCCCATGTCCAGGGCTCACCGCCAATGACAGCTTGGTTCTGCTTCCAGCGCACCCGCAGCTGCTCCGAGAAGCTCATACTCTCCTGGTCCCGATAAGCCTTGAAGCCCAAGCTGGCGAGTGGCGCGAAAGTCAGAACGATCTTCCGTGATACTCTTGAGACCCATCTATGGAACCAACTGAAGAAGCCAGCTATGGTTGTCAATCTTACAGGTTCGTGGGGCTCCGTTGTCGCGGATAGGGGCTTTGATTCATCGTCCGAAGCAATGACGAATAAACCTGAGAATTCTCCTTCTTTGTCGTGACTGTGACCTGCTTCGATATCGCTCTTGCATTCGGGATTACCGAGTGCTAGAGGGTCGCCCTGTAAAGACTTCGAAGAAGAATCCCAGGTCTGTTCTTCGTGTTCAAGCAACCCAGCAGACTCGAGATCACTCTCATCGGAAGGGGAAGCTGGGAATGAGCTTTGAGACCCTTCATCTTCTTCGTCGCAATTAGCTCCGTCGACGTCGCTCACACGTTCTAGGTCACTGAGACTCAAAGACCCGTCGTCGCTGAACTCCGAGACCTCATCCGGAACATAATTCATGTAATCACGCGGCTCGTGACGCTTTTTGTATGTTCCCATTCTCCGAAGGAAACGGAAAGCATGATCACTTTCACCATCTTCAGTCGCTAAACCCAGCCAGATGATAACGCGTTGCGCGCAGCTGTAGATCTGCCGCATCTGCTGCACCTGCGCGCTCCTCTCAGAGACATTGGTTTGGTTGATGCAGATGGCGTCGATCCACAGAACGCGAGGCTCGTTGCGATAGCGGAGGGAGCGCAAGAGAGACGTGACATTGGGTGTTATCGGGATGCGGCCGGTAAGTTCCTTTCCGCCCGACGTCGACTCCGTACTGAAGACGACATCCAGTGTGTCGGTGAAGTCTTCGTTGCCCCAGGCATAAGACACCGCCTCGAAATCGGGGGCCGATGCAAGCGGTACTGATCTGAGAACGCCTGAGAGTGGTGTTGTTTCATTCCCGGGGTGAATGGTTAGGACGCGAATGTGGCCATCAGGAAGATCTCGGTAAAAGTGACTCATTGCAGTGAGATACGGCTGAGGCCCGCAGCCAATTGCATTTTGCTCTGCAAGAAAAATTTCTGATCCTGTGCGAACGAAAAGACCCTTCGCTTCTTTGACTCGGGTAGTAGTTACGAAGTTCAAACCGCATGATTATTGTCGACATTCCTGCCTCTTTCTAATTGGCTTTACCCCGCACGGCGTCATGAAATCTGATAATATTCAGTCAGATAATTAACGCGTTACTATGTTGGGTTGCTCGGCTGCATACTCGGTTGGAGTGGATCCGGTCGTCGAAGGATCACTGATGTGTGCTTCGCCCCGTCCGTTTCGCGTAGAAACGCCTACCAAGTTGGATTTGTTGAAGCCATCACGATACAAAGAATTTCCGCTCCATCTAGACAATACCGGTGAGGAACGGATTAGAGGGTGGTTCGGCGACGACAGAAATGCCTGGTGTTGTATTTGGTAATTGATTCCGGGTGGCTCGTCTTTGCATGGGATGCAGTCCGGTCAACAAGGGGGAAACAGTTGAAGGTTTGAAGTCTTTTTGAGTTTTCCTCTACACACGCTATGAATACTTGAAGCCTTGATTCTCAAAGGCCATGCCTCTGTCTATCTCAAGAATCTGATGGATCGCGCCGGCGATTGCTTCGTCCCCTAGAGAAGTTGCCAAAGCAAGGGCTGTCTGCTGCCTGGAATCTCGGATGTGTATGTCTGCACCTCTTTCTAGTAGATAATCCACAACTTGCTTCTCCTGCTGTTTCACAGCAAGGTGAAGCGCAGTTATTCCTCCTTTGCTCTGCGCGTCAATGTCCGCCCCGTGATCCAGGAGTATCTCAACGATGGCGAGACTGCCCTGTGACGCAGCATCATGAAGCGGTCTTCTCTTATCAAAGTCGGCTGCGTGGACGATCCTGCTGTCTTTCTTCAGCAGAGTCTGGATGACCTCCATGTGCTTGTATTCCACCGCACCATGGAGGGCGGTGCGTTTACTCGTGTCCACTCGCTTCAGATCTGCCCCGTTCTCGAGCAGAACCCACACGGCGGAGGCGCTCCCGCCTGAAGACGCCATGTGAAGTGGTGTCCTTTCGTAATGCTTGGTCGGCGCGTTGACTTCTGCTTGGTTTTGCAGAAGAAGCCATAGGATGTTTAGGGAGCTCTTCTTATTGACGCCGCTTGATCGGCAACAATTTTCCACTGCTGCGTGCAGCGGATGCCAACCTTTGTTGTCCGGTTTGTTGACATCTGCGCCGGCCTGGATGAGCAGCCAAGCAGGCATGGAGCGACTGTAGTCTACTGCCCGTCTGAGAGCCGTGAAACCCTCTTCGTCCGTCTCATTGAGGTTGACCTGTCTCTTGGCTAGAAACCTGATGATGTCCTCGTGGCCCTCCGCTGCCGCCCATAGGAGCAGCGTCCATTCGTCTTTGCTTGGGGTCTTGATAGATGCGTGACGTCGAACGAGCATCTTGATCAGTTTCTTATTGCCTTCGGATGCCGCCCATCGAAGTGCCGTGTATCCATCTTTGTCGCAGGCGTCGATATTAGCTTCGGCTTTCAATAGCATTTCGACCACATCGGACTGCCAATACTTGGCTGCCCACCTTAGACAAGTAAACCCCTTGGAGTCCTGGATCTCGAGGCTGCGTAGTCTTGAATCAACATCAAGGAGTCTCCCAATTGTGTCTTTGTCGTTGGCCATGACTGCCTTGTGCAATGCTGTCCTCTTATCAATGTTCACAATGTTCAGGTCGGCGTTTTTCTCGATTAGCATATTTATGAAACTTCCCTTTTTGTGGGTTACTGCCCAGTGCAAAGGGGTCTCCAGGCGTTTGGTTTGTGCATTGAGATCGATGTTGAGATTCATCGTTGTTACCCTTCTGATCAGTTTCTCTAGTCCGAAATAAGCGGCGATATGAACCCCAGAAACATTCGACTCGCGGTGAAGTATTGGATCGGCAACGAATTGCATCATGTAGTTCAATAATGGTTGGTTGGATGCGTATATCCAGGCTAACCTGTAGAGGTCACCCTTAACTCCTTCTGTAGATGCCGCGGACAGGTGATGGCCCCAGTGACTAGCAGCGTACCTGACGATAGGATATGTTGTAGAGTCGCTTTTCCCAGACCCCTGCGCTCTAGGCGGCATCTGTGTGAGACAGCGCAGACAAGTTTCTGCGATTGCTGAATGGCCGGTCTGAATGAATGGGAGCTGACATTCTCTCAAGTATGCCTCTGCGGTGCCGTGCGCCAGACGGAAAACCTTCGTCCTAGCGTCTATGGGAACCACAATGACAATGCCAGCGCAGGCAGTTGTGACAGCCTCTTCGGTTCCGTGGATCTCGGATGAGTCCAAGAGATGCCCCTGTCGCGCATCCTGAATGGCTACCGCATGTGCGAGTTCGTCAACTGCCAGGGGTCTCCGGGCGTAGACAAGCCAAGCGAGAGCGTTGAAGGCAAGATTCCGACGACGAGTATTCTGCTGGCTGATTCGATAAAGGGCTGCTTCGTAGACATCGTCGGGAGTTGTCATGAGGTTGGCTAGTTCGTGGTTGAATCCGTGTAAGTTGTGTGTTGAGGACAGCGACTCCATGTGCATATAAGTAAGCAGAAACCTGAAAGACTCAGTTAGATTGTCGCCATCTTTTCACGAACGCAAACTCACATTCCTTGGGACTTTTCAACTATTGTGTCCGAGACTTTGTCCCAGAACGACTTTGTCTTCGCTTTCCCGCTTTCAACCACCCCTTGAAACTGGGGATCGCATTCTAGGAACGTGTCGAGGTATGACCTGATATCGGCCTCATCAACAGATATTGATTTCTTGCAGTCCAGCTGTATCAGCTGCTCTAGCCGTGGAAACAGTCTCGACGTGAAAAGCATGCGGACCGTTTCTGGGAATGTCTGGCAGGCCTGCAGGAAGCTGTTCAGAGTGTGTGGTTCGCCGTCATCCTGGCACTCATCCAACGCATCAACTACCAAATAGACGGTTTTGAAAGCTTTTAATTCTGCCTTCAGCATCTCAAGGTACTCTTTAGCTCCCAGGTGAGAACGCTTGCGGTTCCAAGCTCCGTGGAACTCCTGAACTTTACTCGATGTGCCATTACGACTCTGTAGGAGTTGAAGTAGGAGATTGGACAGAACGTTTGTGAGATTTTGCTCGTTCTGAAGCCTGTAATCAAAGTAGACATATACGCAGGCAATGTTATTGTTGACCGAGGACATTCCAAGGAGTTTGTTGATGACAATCGACCTAAAATACAGAATCAGCAGCTGAGGATTCAGAGCCTGACCATAAGCTAAGAAATTGAACATCAACTTACATCAGAACCGTTTTCCCCATGCCAGCTGAAATATGGTTAGCCTTTCTGAGCACTCAGATGACCTCATAGATATTTTCTCACGTATGCCATGATACCATAGCTTTCTATGTTTCCCACTCACCCACTCCTTGAAAATTGTAGATTTAAGGAGCCGCTTCCCTGCATTGGGTGTGCTGTGAGCGATGTGGAACTGATCCACCTGTACCTTCTCAAAACCGAGAGAGTGCGATATCTGCCTTATCCATTCCAAGGCACTGGTTTCAACGTGTTGGCCTGTGTTTTGTGAGTGATTGCGAGCGGCACGAGAGATTCAAGGGCTGGACAAACAAGAGCTTGTGACGTGGCTGAATGTATATGCTATTGACCAACAGGTATTAGCTATCTCATCTGTGATGTCCATCTCAGTTCCCACTTCTCGATTTCAAATACTCCATACCGAAGTTCATGCTCCCAGCAGCCTCGAATCTATCCCCCATTGTGACATTGGCATTCTCTCCCGTAGCCATGAGACCCCTGCCATAATCAGAGACGTTCATGGTGTAGTTCGTCGCAGCTGCGTCGAATTCCGAGTCTTCCAATGACGGTTCCACCTCTGACAGCGCTCTGATGGCGCTGCTGAGCTTCTCAACTTGACTTTGAAAGTCGGCGCGTGCCCTGAAAATTTGATTGATGCCCAGAATCTTCAACTTGGCCAGAACTTGCTCCATCAACTTTTCCACCTTGTGCGCTTTCCCCATGGGAAGAACCTTTTCACGATAAAAGCGGGAAAAGAAGGACCAGTCCTTAGCATCCTTCTCCTTTTTTCTCCCTTCCTCGATGTTTTTGAAGATGCTGTTGATGACTTTGGCCTTCTTCTGGCAGTCTTGGAGTGTTTTTGCAGTCTCCCGCTTGACAGCATCGTCTGGATTTTCCTCACAGAGCACTTCTTGGGCAAGCTCTAAAGTTTCCTTGACCAGGGGAAGGCTTTCTCCTACATTGTTGAATGCTTTGGGGAGACCTTTGATATGCCGAATTGCTTCAAATGCTGCTATTAGGGATTGGATGACGGCGAGAGTAGACGCCGTAATACTGAGGGGATCCATGTTGTGATCTTTGTGTGTGTCTTGAGTTGAAGCTGACTGGTTCTCAAGAAGTCGCAAATTAGCCAGTAGATGTGGTTGATAGATGCCGACGCTTCTTACCTTGACACGGGTATGGAGATTCGAGGCTAGCCTCGGTGGTTGATTGAAATTTCAGACTTGAGCATGACAACATCAAGAGGTTACCGGGCTTCAACCGGAGGTCAAAGACTGAAGTACCCAAGTGCGTCGGTCATAGCATATATGCTGGTCCAGGATAGACTCAGTTCCTCCAATCCTGCAAAGTCAAACTGCAGGCGCTCACTACCAGTGCGCACGCTCATCACACCATGGCACCAAACTCTTTGCAGAGCTTCTGTACTTTCTAACGGCATGTCCGACTGACGTGTGAGAACTTCATTGGTTTCAATCGCGGACGGAAACAGTACCCCGCCCCGATTCTGCTTGCGATGCAGATTCGGCTGCATTGGACACACGCGATTAAAGAACCTTGCATTGAGCACTGTCTATAAAGCCGTAGCCTTCACGGCCGGAGGTGTAACTCAGTTCACGGGTCAAGTTGAAGGACATGATGCTTAGGCGCACCCGACCCAGTTCACCCATCGCTGATGTGTTGTTGTCGCGATTATCGTTGTGTCTATCTAAGTGATTACTCTCAACTTAATGGACCTTTCTGGAATTGAATATTCTGAAATGACTGTTGAGAAGAGAATCAGGCTGGCGAGTCGAGGAGACTTTCCCCGCTGCTTGCGCCTGCATTAGACCTGACCCAAAAATGGCAGTCTATTTCCGAACCCCTCCGTATGACTGCAGCTGATATCGTGCGTTCAGTGCGCTAAATGATCAATAGGAGTCAGAGTAGGTGCAAAGTGGAGTGGAGGTCGCATAAGGGCCGCATGCAGCTAGACATGCAGCATGCAGACTCGACCAGCTAGTCAACCAAGAGCTGGAAAGGTAACCTGGTTGCCTCACGCCCGTTATCGTATTGAGCTTTCGAATCTTTGCATAGTCCGCGGCGGTACGCTTGGCATTTCAGCCAACTTACCCCAACACCTGCTTGGAGCTTCCTCGGGCTGCGTTCATCTTTCCTGCACAGCATCGCGACATCTCAATCTGATAAGCACTGCCTTCATGATCCAAAGTTTGCTTACCAGAGGCAGAAACCCGACGCATATTAAGGACATCATCGCAGTAAAACGTCACAGGAGGTGGCTTCAATCTCAAATTCAAACGCATATGTCTTTGGGAGAGTGCTCATTGAAGAGGCACGGAACTCGCTTTTGGTCATTTCAAGCCTGGGAAAGCATGTCTCGTTGATCGACCGAGGTTCTGAACAAAACAGCAGACGCAATGGCCCAGCAAGCTCGGAATAAAGCTACGTCTCATCAAACTCCTCGCAGCGACGATGTTGGGGGCGATTGGCCCGACTCAGAACCAGAGGTAGAGACTCGACAGCACGCCAAAGCAAAACGAGGTTTACCGACAGAATACGACTCAACTTACACAAATTACCCCAGCCAATATCAAAAACCGTACGTGGATTCATACGGTTCATACGCGACACAAGCTGGCGGTCAAACTGTTCCTTACAATCCGCCGGATTACTTCGGAAAGCCAGGACCGGCACCACCTCAAGCCGCGCCGTACCAGCCCCCTCCTCCTCCACCACCACCACAACCGAATCCAACAACTTCGACAATGAATGTACCGGGCCTGAACCCAATGAATCAAGGTGCTTATCAAAACCCTTATTCTCTGAACATGCCACCATACGACATGAACGGACTCCACCCTTCTCAGTATGCCAACAACATTCCGCCCTCAGCACCACCGCCGAGCTACTTCCAGCCCAACTCGTATTCATATCCTGCAACAACACACGCTCAGGCCCCCTATCCCAACAATGGAGGTGCTTATTACGGCAACTACCCTTCAGTTCCTCCAAAGGGTGTCTCAAGCTTCGGAGGCCCGCCTGTCAATCGACCAAAAGCACGACGGGTCAAAACTGAAGCTGCACCCTCACGTCAGCAATATGATATAGAACAGGTCAATCAGAAATTGGATGACTTGTTTCTAGACCGTGAACTAGACCGCGAACAACAGCGAGCTAGGCGAGCTAAAAGAAAGAAAGAAGCAGCGCAGAAAGCAGAAATGGCAAAGAACGTTGAACGCGTTCGCGAGGATATGGAGAAAACATTTGGGACCAAAATTGACGAACTGCGCCGGGAGCTGCAAATGAGAGATTTGGAAATGCGATACGAACCAGGTCGGAGGAGCTATGCTCCTACGGAGTTCTCAAGACCTTCCCAGTCGGTCTATGGCGACTTGAACTCGACGTTAGGGAGAGGGGACGAGATGGCAAATCTGATCGAGGCAAGGAGACGATATGAGCGCCAGAATCAGACGGAATCGCATCCCGCTTCGGTTCTGAGTAGCCAAAGAGATCCTAGAATGGCACTTGAAAGGAGAGCCACACTGGACACCATACAGGACTCGGAGCTCGTGAGAAACACGATACAAGACCTTCAGCATCGGCTTTCCATGATGGAGCAAAGAGACATCAACCGACAACAAACATATGCGCGTCAGCCGAATGATGGAGCAAGCCGGCGACCTCCTTCATCTCGACGAGCTAGAAGCGATTCACAGTTCTCCACTTACCGGGATGGAGAGAGCGGCTTCATGTCCCACCCCTATGCTGGTCAGTCGGAAGATGGTGACGGGCGACATGAAGCCCAGCCCCGAAACACCGAAGCATACTGGGCGGGAACGTATCGCAAACCCAACAGAGCAGCGGGAGGCCGAACGCCCCATCACCCGGGATCGCACAATAGCGCCCCCCCTCTGAAGTCTGCTATGCGGGCCAATGGATCTAGCAAGAGACGAGAGTCGTCTTATGAGACGAATGAGACTTTACGAGCTGCAAAAGCGGCCATGAACAGCCACATGGGCCACGGAATGCAACCCAACCCCACCTATCAAGAAGTTTTCGACGACGACGATGAATACCACGAGTCTGATATAGTTTCGGAGAGTCCTGAACTGTTCCCCAAGCGAGATGCGACTTATCCTTCAATGTACAAGGGTTACCCGGGTCAGTTTTACGTGCCAGCTGCGCCTGAAGCCAGGATGTATTGAGATCAGATGGGATGCAGACTTTGGTGATCCGGCATCATATTTTGAGGAACTTTGTCATCCTGACAACTGGTCCGTCCGAAGGAACTCTCCAAGCTATCTCTAAAAGTCTCCGATTTAGGTGAACGCGAGAGAACGACAAAGCGAGGCTATCAGAAAATTAGACACGCGCGTTAGATAGGAATGAGACCGAACGAAGTTTTGATAATATTCAATGACTTCATAGATTATAGATCACGTAGCTTCTAAGTATATCTTCCCAAACTTCAACTACCCTTTCAATATCGGGGAAAACATTGCTTTACGACTGTGGTTAACGATGATGGCATGCTACAAGTGACCGCAGAAGGCCGACTTCGATCATACAGACAATTACTAATAGTGTTCGAGGCGGAATCATTAATTGTGGCTCCGGAAACCAGTTCCCGGACGGAGCGGGTGTATTTGGCGGCGTTTGACGGAGGCCAGGCCCGTGCGGCGGACTTCTTTGCGGGGCCATCCGGCGGAGTTTCGGCGGGGCCGCCGGACGGATCTAGGGACGGACACCGTGTTGAACTCTACCGCTGCCACTGCACGATTACTATCGTTTCACGTCTATCTTCTAGTATGAAATGGGCCAGTAGCAACAGTGTTTCATCGTTAGCAGGTTTGTCTGCCCCATAGAGCTGTCTTGGCAGGCACACTCAAGAAGGGCTTAGTCCGCTGGAAATTCTCACCTTTCTTACTAATTGGCCCATGCTAATTCAAACGCTTCAAATGAGTCTCAGGTGAATCACTGTATTTATTGACCCATAACCTTCCACGGAGTCTCGGGTTGATTCTTGATGCAGCATCACATCCGATTATCACACCCGGTCACCTTATTCGCATTATGATTCGAGTCGCTGTTGCCGGCGGAGCCACGGGGCTCGGCAAGACCATCGTCGACACCATCCAAGCGACGACTCAACATGAGTGTATTATCCTCAGCAGGAAATCTGGAGGAGAACTCGGAGTGGTCGGTATCGACTACTCGAACGTCGGCAGCATCCGCAATGTGCTTGAAAAACACAAGATTCAAGTCGTCATCTCAACCATAGGAGTGTACACGGAGCAGCACTACACCTCTCAGCTCAACCTGATCGAAGCGGCCGATCTCTCTGCAACAACCACAAGGTTCATTCCCAGTGAGTTCGGAATAGCTCTGCAATCACAGTGAGTACTCTCTATTCCCGTCTCGCGGTCTGACGAGCTGAAATGGTTGTACTGACGAATCAAAGACACGCAGACCGGAGTCCATCCTTTCCTTTCAAGCTCAAGACGATTGAGCGTCTTGAAAAAGGCGGTCTTGAGTACACCCTGGTTCACACGGGGCTGTTCCTCGACTACCTCGCGTGGCCGGTTGTGCCATCCGACCTTGAGATCCAAAGCTTGATCGTCAACCTCCGCCGCAACCGCGCCGTCATCCCCGGCTCCGGCAATACGCACATTGCCTGGGCACACACGCGCGACGTGGCCTCTTTCACCGTTGCTCTTCTGGACTTCAAGGACTGGGACAAACGCTACTTCTCATTCGCAGACCGTCTGACGCCCAGGGAGCTAGTCCAGCTCTGTGAGAAAATCAAGGGCGTCAAGTTCGAGGTTACGTACGACAAGAAGGAGGACCTGGAAGAAGGACGGTGCACTCTGCTGCCCCACCCGACGATTGACGACTTCAAACACACGCGCTTCGACCAGATTGACGCCTTTACCTCGTACATGGCGAAGCTGGGTTCTATCATCGACGATGGCCTGACTGATCTTGGCACTGAGTCTTCCTTCAAGCGGATCTGCCCGGAGATCGCACCGTTGACCGCTCGCCAGGTCATATCCCAGTGGGTTGCAAGCAACGGAGCCGTCTAATCGATGAAGCTTATGCGGTCGACGGGCCTCGTTGCGGAACGCGGACCCAAAACTGTAGACGAAGAAAACTGGGCTCTCATAGATTTCCGAGCAACCTACCAATTCGTACTGTCTTTCCTCAATTGCATGTGCGCACACGTCCTCTTTTAAACTTCAGTTAAGTTGAACATCTTTTTGGTTTGTGGAAACCTTACTACTATGAATTCAACCTTGAGAAGATGCATATGAGACTTTGACTTTTTGGGAATGGAAACACCGTTCTTCTATTTAAACAGCTTCCCAGCCTGAATTTTCAAGATAATGTTCATAGAATATGCGAACCGAATGAGCTGTGTACTCGACACACACACTCGCACACAACGACACTTCGCCAAACATAAGCAATCAGAGACGACGTCCACACAAACCTTTCATCAGTTCTCTCTGCTGCCAACAGAGATCCAGCAGCAGATATGGGACGGGGCCGTTCGCCCGAGAGACAGCCGCGGCGTTCACTTCTTTTCCATACTGGTCGTTTACAAAGTTCCCGAAAGACTTAAAAATGCATTGCTGGCGAAGACAGATGACTCAAGTTGCTGCATGATTGCTGCACCGGAACTAGGAGATACCTTTTCTCCTGCTTCCTGGCTCGTCGGTAACAAATCGACGTATGCGATCGACGGGGGTCTCTGGACCGCGTGCAAAGAGTCGCGCGAAGCCATGCACCGCCGATACAATCCCGACAGATGGGCCGCTTTCAGACGGGAGAAGCGGTCCGAGTACAAGAGACGCAGATCCGCATGGTATGACTGGCGCGGCCTATGGCGCCATCGCGACAAGGAAACTTTCCCAGCGACGTTCGTGGCCCAGACCGAGAGCGGAACCCAATATTTTACGATCCTCCCTCATCGCGACCTCATCATAATTCGGAGGGAGGATAAAATGCCCCCTATCGACTACCTGATTGAGCAGTTACTGCCCTTCTCAAATCAGAAGTTCGGCTACGAAGGCGTCGCTCACATTGCCGTCGAATTCGATCCTTCGTGGAGCGCAGACGAGGTTGAGCAGTGTAGGGCGATACCATGGTATTCTCGAAACTATCGTGTCAATAATTACCAACGTTGGGATTGTTATTCTGCCTTGGCTAAGGCAGTGAGACCTCGTGCTTTAGGCAATGGCTTGACACGAGTATGGGTTGTGGACTATCGGCTCCGCCGCAAGATCCCTATCGCCACCGCGGAGGCAACGGAAAATGCTCGGACCCAGTCTCCCGACGATGAGGGACTCGTATTCGAGGGACAGGGGTGCAAATATTTCGCCATGCCGAATTCCATGGTTGACTCATACTGCTGTTACGATGCAATTGAAGGCCCGACGTCGAACAACGTCTTTGACTTTGTTCGCGCAATCGAGAGGTTGGCCTGCCAGTTTGAGTTGGACGATTGGCCTTGGTTTCAAAATGTCCAGTCTCGTAACGTTGGGGTGTTGGTCTGCGAACGTGGCTGACGGAGCAAACCAGCCAACAAGGAAATAAACCAGTAGTTACCAAGTCAGACCACTCGGTATTCATGGCCATTCATCGTCAACAGATGATTCGGGTAGTTAAATGTAATGCTCCAAGCGTGAACTTCCTTTCGATGTGTTAGCATCGCCAGAAGAGTCTCGTTCGAAGAGGTTGTCGCGGTCGAAGGCATGAAGAAACAGTAAAAGACTCTACAACTGGTCTCCCACACCGCTGCGATCCCAGTAACGGGCTCCTAGTGAAGATGTGGTAACCTTTTGTCTTCCAGGGTTTGCCGTCACGCTGCTTGAGGAGATGAGCCAGAAGCTAGACAGACTGAAAGACATCGACCGGAAGCTAAGTCGGTTGAATGGCATGAGCGCGAAGCTCCACGCCTTGGACGCATCACTTGGCAGTCTCGACCGCGAACTAAAATGAAGTGTCAGTGACGGGGTTGATAGAGTCCTGAGTCGACCCACGGAGAGGGCTGCGACGACTGTCCGCCATTCCCCGCCGCCCCCTAGATTGAATGCCTTTGCAGGAAAACCCACCAAGGTCGACATCGAACCCGCTTCCCAAGTCGCTCAGCCAGCTAGGTCTGCTCCCAGCTCTTGCAGTCCCCAATATGGAAACAAGGAAAACGGCACTCGCTGGCCTAAGCTGCCCGATGCGTCAGTCCCTCTGTTGGAAATCTCTCGTGACGTAGCAACGACTGACAGCTTCCGTCCAGTTTCAACCCAAGGCGACGCAGAGAAAACACACGATCCGTGAAACGACACGAGCTCGAAGGCAAGCTTTTGCCTCTATACGACGTGTCCGCCTGGGATCCAAAACAATTACCGAACTTCCCGCCGACCGCACGCGCGTTTCTGGAGTTAGATCGTATGTATTCTGAGCTACTGCCTCAACTTGAGGTATTTGTAGGCTGACCCTGACAGACGAGAACGTCTCGCGTCTGCTCAAGAGTCTCCGTCCCGACGCCGAGACGCGTCCCGAATGGGGACAAATGGACTGGATGCAAGCCTTGCTTGCCACGCTGGTCAGCGGCACGCCGTTGCACGACCTCTGGCTTGAACGCAAATCAGACGAGAAGGTTTCGGGCCCGGCGGTAGCATCCGATTCTGATCAGGCGCAGAAAGATCAGGCTTCGGGTGGCTACTTCTCTTTCTGGGCCGCTCCCGTCGAGATTAGTTTTCCAGACTTGGTTACGTGGACGTTCATGGTTTTCCTGGAGGGTATGCTTTTGCAATGTTGGATCAGATGTCGGCACAGAGCGAGAGGAGATGAGATGACCAATTGGGTTGAATGCATTCCATAGGTAAAATTTGGTGTGGCTGGCGATGTGCAAATGTGATTACTTGAGGATAGTGCTCTCACTCGGCCGTTGGCAGCGAAGTATGTATATTCAATGGATGAAAAGGCGTGCACTGTTAATATCGATGCGTTGTCGAGAAGATAGAACAAGTCAATTATGGCAGGATGGCTGATGGTGGTACAGAGTAAGGAGGCACCGTCGCGCAGATCAGGCTTGCAGAGATTTGAATTCCGGGGTATCATTGGGTCTTAAACAAAAGAACCCATGTTGATCTCATTCAATTCGTATTAAAAAATTGTATGTGTTCTGGTCATCCTTAATTATATCAAGCACTGCTGAGGAGCTTCTCAACAGCCCATTTCACAGAGAAATTACGCAAGTCAGAGTAGTGCTGGCCAACTCCCACGAACAACACGGGGACATTGGTTGCGTGCACGAGACTGACGAGGGTGCCAACCATGTTGCCCACGGTGTCGCACTTGGAGATGATGAAGCCGTCGAGAGTACGGACGGAGCCGAATGCTGCGTTGAAGTTGCGGGCCTGAGCTACCGAGTCGGTTCCAACGAGGGCCTTTGCGGGTATTAGTCATGCTGCCAGCAGATAGGGGCAAAAGGGGGCAAAAGAGGGTCTTGCCTCGCCGACCATGAGAATCTTGTCGGGTTGAGCGAACTTCGCAAACTTCTCGAGAGATGACATGAGACGCTGGTCGTTGTGTCTGCGGCCGGCAGTGTCAATGAGAACCACATCGAAGCCCTCTTGTCCGGCATGTGCGACGGCGTCACGGGCAACAGTGGCGGCGTCTTTGCCGTAACCCTTCTGGTACAGTTCTACGCGACCACCCTCACGAGAAGTGAGTTCCTTCAAGTTACGGACGTGAACAGCCAGTTGCTCAACAGCACCAGAACGGAAAGTGTCGCCGGCGGCAATGAGGACCTTGTACTTGTTCTGAAGCAAGAAGAAGCAGATCTTTGAGAGGTTTGTGGACTTGCCAACACCGTTGACACCGACGATAGAGATGACATACGGGCGGGCCTTGCGCAGGGATGTAGCGGATGGTGCGGTGATGGCATCGATTTCGCGGAGCAAGTCGAGCGACGATGTCGGGGTGAGCATCTTCGTGAGTGATGCCTCCATGGCGGACTGGATCTTCGCATTAATACTCTCGAAGCTGCCGGTCTTGGCACCAAGAAGCTCCTTCTCAACGCCCTCACAGAGACGGATCGCCGCCTCGCGCGCAACGTTCTTCTTGAGAAGGTGCTCCTCCATACCCTTCATCGCCTTCTCGAGATCGGCCTTGGTGAGGGTCTTGCCGCCAACCACATTGCGGAAAAGGCCGCCGATCGTGCTCAGCCCGGAGCCGAGAAGTCCGCCAGAGGCCTCGGTCTTCGAATCGGTCTTTGACTGCGCGGTCGCGAGGATGTTGTGAACTTCATCGTCGAGGTCCTTGAGAACAAATTGCCCCTTTGATGTCTTGTTACCCCAAGTAGAGGCATCCACGTGCTCAACGGCAGAAGAGCGGGCGGTGGTCTCGGCCTCGGAGTCGCTCGTAGCCGATCTCGGAGCTGCCGAGTAGTCGAGCTGGACATCGTCCTCTTCATCCGCCATGCCATCGGCATCCCACTTACGGCCCTTCTTCGTCGAGGATCGAGTCGCGGGTCTGGGTCGGGCCTCGTCGCCTGAGGAGAGCACAGCCCCTGGATTTTGCGCCTTCCGGGCTCGACGGGACATCTTTGCGACGGGGCCGGCCTTGCCGACTACCACACCGGGGGTCGAGGGTCGCGAGGTGTTTGGCGTGACGATAGGGGTCGATTCGTTCGTGGAAGCGCCGCCGTTTGCACCGTTTGCGCCGTTGATACCGCGACCTGAAGTACTGTTAGCACCGCTTGCCTTTGTAGAAAACAGCAAGTCGCATAATATGCCTACCCCTGTAATGGAGACCCGGGGGAAGCGGAGGGTCATCCCCCAGGTTACCAGACAATGTGTTCTCCTCTTTCGCGAAGTCTGCGTCCGAGATGTTGGACTCGCCCTTGGATCCCGTCGTCTCAAGCTCGCGCATCTGTTGGTCGAAGTACTCGTCGAACTTGTGACACTCGACCAGAGTCGTATGGGGCTTCGTCAGCTGCTCGCCGTAGAGGTCGACGAAGATCGTCTTGATGTTGTCAACCAGCTTATCAATCCATGAGAGGTGGAGGAGCGATCTGTAAACGGCCTGGCAGCAGGTAGGTTAGCACAATTGGTTTTCGCATCGGCTGCCTCATGACAACTGACCACAAAGATGACACCTAGTTCCTTAACAAAGGTATATCGCAGGGTGTGTTGATCGCGTTTGTACGGTGGGTTGCTGGCGGCAGACTGGCTCGAAGCAGCACCTGCCTTCTCCTCAATGAAGACATCGGAAATGAAGTTGTTGATGACGGAGGGGTTGACCGGCGCATACGTCCTTGACCAGAGGACCACCCCTGAGGTGGTCAGGATCTCGAATGTGTCCAACATTGTCGTTCGTGTCCTTCGGATCGTTGAATCGCTACGACGGCTGACAATGGGGCGACTGACGACAGGTAGAGGGGGAAAGTGGTTTGGAGGCGAACTTCCTCGACAATCAAAAAGCTGGCCTGTGGCGCAGACCCGTGTCCGATAAGATGGACTGGAACCTGGGCTGGGCGCGTTCGCAACGGTGCAGCTGGACCCCTATCGATAAGCCTTCGGAGTAGAAGATAATCCGTGACAAAACCTGCACTGTGTTTGGCAGCTCCACCACACGCCATCACGGTGCGAACTGATGATCTGTCCACACGATGATGACATGCACAGAAGTAAACACATTTCCCTTGGTAAGGTAGCTCCATCTGCAACGTACCTACCTAGCTCGCAGCCCCTCGAAACAGACGACCTTGAAAAGGGAGGCATCCCACCAACGGCCGCGGCGACCTAATCCTCAACCGCCCTTCTCATCGAACGAACCTCGCATTTCAATTAATCGCCCGACTTTCTAACGACCGAACGACCGAACGACTTGCCCATCATGCAGCGCCCTCAAACGTACGGCCAGTCGCCTCCCCTGCATCACCCCGTACCCCAGCATGTCTCGACGGTTCCTCAGTTGCGCTCGCCTCCCCCGCCGGTGTCGCAGACGCAATCGCAGCAAAGCTACGGAAGCCCGTACCAACAACAGGGAGGCTCGAGCGGGAACGTCTTCGGCGCATACGGACAGTTCATGAACGACCCTACGGCACAAGTTGCGGCGCAATTCGGACAAACGGCTTTCAAGCATGGACAAGAATACATGGAGCAGAACGTAGGTGGAAACTGCAGATTCGAGCTTTGCGCTGCGAAGCTTCGCGAAATGGATCTTGGGACAGGAAGCTAACATTTGGTAGTTCAACCGTTACGTTAACGTCAACGCGCTGAAGCACTACTTCAACGTCTCCAACTCGTATGTCATCAATAAGCTATTCCTCGTGCTCTTCCCTTGGAGGCACAAGCCCTGGTCGCGCAAGCAGTCTGTGGGACCCAGCGGCCAGGAAGGATGGTACCTGCCTCCGCGCGACGACATCAACAGCCCTGACATGTACATCCCCGTCATGGCTGTCGTGACGTACATCCTCCTCTCGACCCTCATCGCCGGTCTTCGCGGCCAGTTCCAGCCAGAACTTCTTGGATACACTGCCTCGACGGCTCTGGTGATAGTTGTTGCCGAGATTATGGGCTTGAAGCTGGGTTGCTATCTATTGGGTATCTCGAACGATTCGCAACTGTACGACTTGATCGCGTACTCGGGCTACAAGTTTGTCGGAATCATCGTTACGGTTGCGGTGGCCGAGAGCTTCAACGCGGGTAAGGGTACTGGTGGTTGGATTGGCTGGTCGGTATTCATCTACACGTTCCTGGCCAACTCCTTGTTCCTGGTAAGTTTTGCGAAGTTCTCCTCGTGAAGACACTAGCTGACTTCGTCTGTAGATGCGATCCTTGAAGTACGTGCTGCTTCCCGAAAACGCGGCGAACGGCGCTGGCCCTATGCAGACCGGCGACTCCCGAGCTAAGCGCAACCAGAGGACGCAGTTCCTGTTCTTTTACTCCTACATTGTCCAGCTGCTGTTCATGTGGGTTCTGTCCAGACCTTGAGCCCACATTGACCAGTTTATCTCGCGCCGAGAGGAACGCTTCGAAAGGACGGCATGAACAGGGAGTCACGGAGTGCTGGGGAGCATGGACGCGAAGTCATATAGAAGGAAGGGATTTGCCGGTCATAGGGCGCGCATGATGACATGCCGACGCGATCTGGCCACAGGGCCGGACTGTACGATAATGCGACACGTCACTTCGTTGAGCGCGCGGGTGTTTGTTTGCTTCAATAGAGGCCAGTCGTTTTTTGGAGAACGCCGAGCATCATGCTGAGGAGTGACAAGAAGCTCATTCCCTGTAGCATAAGGGTCACGGTAACCAGGTACATGCCGCGGCGCAAGGAGATGGGATGGAGCAAAACATACCGTTCAAAATACACAGCTATTGCCGATTCACTACGTAGCCTGCATCGTGGGGTCGTATTCATGGTGACGCAGACTCCCTGCCTGAGGGCGTACACCGGATAGGCAGCCGCGCGGTACTTCACAACAGATTGGTAATATAGCTCTCGATTGACACGTCAAGCTTATTCTTCAAGCTATGTGTTCCGCAGGCATTGACGAGACAACTGTCACAAGCGCCCCGCTCTTTTTCCCGATCAGCTTATCCCCCATTCGTCGACCCGAACTTCGGCCGACCACCTCCACAAACCGGGGCACGTTGTTCTCCTGCGTCCCCACAATCCCCCGCCAGATCGACTCTGCGGTCCTAGATTCCGGGTTCTGCATGTTGCCTCGACTACCTACATAATCTTCAACTGAGCCATACGGAGCTGATCTGACGTTGCCTCTCTTTCCTCCATCACATCCTCCCGGGAAAACGTATTTGCTTCAAGCCCTGCGAATCATCTTATCCTTGGAATCTTGATCCGGGCCGGCGGTGTACCGAGGTCACCATCATTATTCTCATCGGAGCTCATCGTCGAATCCTCACAATAATTCGTCGAATTCACGGCGGCTTGAGAATCATCGCCTGAGATGGCTCTCCCTCCCATTGTCAACGCGACGCTGCAGTCGGCCATCCTGGCCGGCACCTCCAACCTGTTGGCCCAGGCGCTGACGGCCTACCGCTCCGATGTATGAAGAATCCAGAGCGCAGATATCCGGACAAGAAGCCATGACGCTTCAGATCCTGTATTCTCACATAAACATCTAAGGCGTCCATACTAATCCTGGAAACAGAGCCAACTCGTCATCGATTGGGTGCCCGTCTTCCAGTTCATCATGAACGCCATCGTCTGCACGCCGCCCAACTTCATGTGGTGAGTCTTTCTCTCTCACCCGCTCACCCGCAATCACGTCATTCAAAAAGCCCAAAAACCTGCCATCTTTCTCATCTCCTCGGAACCACTGACACACCACCCACAGGCAAGACTTCCTCGAGCAGAGCTTCCCGGCCTACCACGTCTCCCCGACCCGGGACGCGGTCGCATCCGCCTCGGCCTCCGACGAGAAGGAGCTCGACCGCGAGGCGCGCGAGAACAAGCTCGTCGAGCCCAAGCTCAACATCCGCAACACGATCATCAAGCTCCTCCTCGACCAGACCGTCGGCGCCGCCCTCAACACCCTCGCCTTCAGCATGTTCGTCGGCGGCATCCAGGCCGCCATGGCGCGCCCCGCGCACCTGTCTGCCCCGGAGGACTCGGCCAGGTTCCTCGTCTCGCGCGGCGCCATCGACTACGGCCGGGTCGACTGGAAGGTCGTCGTCGCGCGGGCGCGGGCGGACTTCTTGCCCATCTTCTTCGCGGGCCTGAAGCTCTGGCCGCTCGTCAGTCTTGTGAACTTTAGTTTTATCAAGAGCATCGAGGGCAGGAACTTGGTGGGCGCGTTGGCTGGTGTCGTTTGGGGGATTTACATGAGCTTGGTTGCGGCGCAATGAGGGGGGCTTGGAATCTGGGGCGAGGGGAGTATAGTTTGTGAGAGCATGGGGCGCTTGAGATTTGGTCACGGGTATTAGACAGGGCTTTATCTTTGAGGCATTCTAGCGTTGTTGCTGGGACGAAAGCCGGGGTGGCTTTTTTGTGATGAGACACGCGGGGAGATGATGTGGTTGCTTTTCTTACACCGGCCAGAGCGAGACATCGACAGTGGAAGGAGTAGAATAGCCTTCTGAAGTTCTTAAAGATCTAGAATAGAGACAACATTTTGAGTCAAATGTGTACGTGGACGTCTCATGATGGCCAAGGCCATCGACGAGAGCTGCTGGCCGGCTTGTTTACATCTCGTGCCGGATGTGGGATTCCTTGGCAGCTGAGCATCCGTGAGGTTGGCATTCGAGAGAGCATTTTCTACTTTGGGTATATAGAAACGACTCTATCTCAGGTGGCGTTCACGCGAACGCGCGGCATTGCCTTCTTGGGTTAGATGTTGATTAAGCGGAGCGCCGTCATCAGATTATCAATAGGCGTATAGCTTCTTTATAGGAAATAAATCCAGCCTCTACTACTATTATTAGCTAAGGGCAACCTAACTATTATTAGCTAGCTATATATTAGGGCAATTATTATTAGATAATAATTATATAACGTTATAGGCTAGCTAGCTTTACCTAAGGATTTTCTAGTAATAGTTATTACCTACCTAAGTTTAGTAAGAGTAGCTTAGTTAGAATGTATATTATAGCACTACTATATAAGTAGTAATAGCCCTATATAGTAGCTACTAGAGGCTAGGGGGGTTTAGGGGGGGGAACCTCCCTAGGAATTAGTAAAATAGAGGGGGGGGTCTAAAGGGTCTCCCCCTAGGAGAAGCTAAGCGCAGTAGAAAAGCCCTATAGGGCCCCTAGAGGGCTCCTAGAGGGCCCCTAGAGGGTTTAATATCTACTATTCTAAGATATATATAAAGACTAAATTATTATATTAAGACTTAAGTTTTAAATATTACTATAGTAGTAATTATCTATAATCTAGTATTTTTTTCTTTTATTATAGTAAATATTATAAAAAGTACTTAAAATTTAAAATTACTACCTAGCTACTACCTATTACTAAATATTTACCTATATATATTAAACTTAATAACTTTTCTATATATATAAAAAAAATTATTTATATTAGTAATAATAATAATAATAATAACGTTATAGCTAAATTATAATATTATTATTAGTTATTAGTATTATCTATAGATTTTATAATAATATTATCTTCTACTATTAGCCCTCCTAGAGGTCCTCCTCTACCTCTATTTAAGCCTCCTCTTCTATCTAATCGTCTTAATATTCTATCTTATTACATTTATAAGATATATAGAAGATCCCTATTAGACTCTAGCTTTATTAGAGTTTATAATCCCTCTAAGCATATAACTAATTACGCTAAGTATTATACTAAATAGGCTAACTAAGTTTACTATCCTCTTATCCTTACCTCTATTTACTATATACTAATAATTACCTACTAAATAGTAATCTACCTTAAGTTATACTATTTAAACTCTTACTTATATTAGTTTTAATATACTAATATTTACCCCTCTATAACGTTAACCTAAGGTATCTTCCTTATCCTCTAGATCTATAGAGAAGCAATCTATTAAGATAGCTAGCTTATTTTAAGGTAGCTATAAGGGCCCTATTTTACCTTTATAACTTTATCTTAATATATAGTATATTCTACCTTATTGCCCTATTTAGCCTTATTAGCCTATCTATTTAAGCCTACTCTCCTTACTACCTATAATAAGCTAATTTAAGGTCCTCTACCTAGTAAATAGGGAACTCTTTACCCTTTAGGTAGAGGAGTATAAATATATTACTTTTAGTTTAGAACTTATTTATACTATAGGGATTTTCTATTTAATAACTAATAACTTAGTTTTAAGTATATATAACTATAGAATAGTTTAATAACCTTTATAACTAATTAATACTTTTAATAACCTCTCTTTAATTTATAACCTTTATTTTACCTCTAATATAATATACTTTTTTATATACTTAATATAATTAATATATATAATTAGGTTACTTTTAATATATATTAATATAATTATATTTTATATATATTTATACTATAGTATATAATAGGGGTCCTATAGCTTTTAGATTATATTATATTTCTCTTCTTTTACTTTCTACTCTATTTTAATCTTATTTTATATTACTTTATATTTTATAATTAAGTCTATATTTATCTTAAGGGTATCTTTACCTTATATCTCCTTCTATAAGATAGCTAGTACTATAGTATTAATAGAGAGAAAGATATATTATTCTTATATAAAGTATAATTAATATAGAAAGGGAATAGTCTCTTAATACTATATTATAAGGTATATATTACCCATTAGCTTAAATTACTAAAGATAATAAATTAGGTATTAAACTTATTTTATTATTATTAGTTTTTATATAGAGAGTAAGGGGCTATAGAGAAGTCCCTAAAGAAGTCTATAATATCTAAGTACTTATTAGAGTTATTTTATAATAATATAGTATTCTTTTTATTTTTAGTTAGAAAATTAAGGGGGGTTTAAGCTATTTAGTAAAGTAGTTTATAAAAGATACTTAGAGGAGTTTCTTTTTATTAGACTAAAAGAGTCTTTATAGGTATTTATATAGGTATAAAGTTATAGAAAATAATAATTAGACTTTTTAATACTCTTTTATACTTATAGCTATATTAAGCATTTCTATAAGCCCTAGAGGTAGTAGTAAGTTAAAGCTATTACTATTTAAGTTATAGCTAAATATATCTCTATTATAGATAGGAATAAGAACGCTATATATTTATACTATACTATAAGAAGTTAGGTTATAAATAAGTTAAATAAATAGGGGCTAAATAAGAGCTTAATAGTATAATAAGTATATTAGGTTATATAGTTAAGGCTTTTTTACTAGGTATATATAGTATAGGGTATTACACTATTTTATAGGTTATTTATATTAAGTATTTACTTATTAGGTTAATTTATATAACTAAGGCTATATTTAGCTTTAGCTTAAGCGTATAAACCTTAATTATATAAATAAGCTAATCTAATTAGGTATAGATATTACTAACTCTAGCCCCTTATTAAGGCTATTTACCCTATCTTTCTTACTACCTAGTACCTATCTATCCTACTTTAGATACTAAATAGTAAGCTAAGAGTTTATCTTTATCTATTTACTATATAATATTATCTATATTAGTATCTTACCTATTAATATATCTTTAATATAATTAGAACCTAGATAATATTCCTACTAAAGCCTTAATAAGATATAAAGTTACTGCTATCTTATATTATTATTCTATTAAGGCTCACTAAGGAAAGAATAATTATTCCCCTACTCTAACTATTTAGGATATTATATCTTAATAGATCGTTAGTTAAAACCTAAACCTAAGTAGCTATAGTAACCTTTATATACTTAAGGACTTCTTCTATAAGATTTATAACCTCTATTAAGTAGGCTATTATTAGATTTAGCTTATTATTAATTAATACTACTACTATAGAGATAGTATTACTAGATATAACTTAAATACTAAATATAAGTAGTACTTTAATAGTAAGTATAATATACTTTAAATTAACTATTTTATAGAGGCTATTAATAATAAGTACTATAAGTTTACTACTTACTTAGTATATATTAAGTATAATAATTATAAGAGCTATAGTCCGCTAGGTTTAAAGCTAGATAGTCCCTTTTACCTAGCTTTACTATTATTACTAGTCTCTCCTATATCGCCCATTTTACTAATATTATCTATATCTCCTAGATCTTTACCTAGGCCTATTTAACTTAAGCCTATTATTACTACTTAAGGATCCCCTACTCCTAGCTCCTATATTAATCTAATATAATATAATCTCTATATATTTAACCCTCTATTTATAGATAACTTTAATATACTAGCTCTTTATAATATAGATATTAAGTTAATTAGGTTATTCTATAATACCTTTAAGTAAGATATAATAGAGACTTACTAGTAGTATAGAGAGAGGTAGTTTAATATAAAGCTTAATAATAATAGTATCTATTATAGTTACTATAATTAAGATAGAGTATATAGAGGATATTAATAAGTTTACTATTACTCTAATAATAATAAGCTTAACTTTAGTAGTATCCCTAACTTCCTACTTAAGCTTATATATATTAAGGAGATACTTATTATAAGGGTTTATATAGCTATTAATCTCTACTAAGTTTATAGTATATAATACCTCTATAAGGGCTATATAGTTAGCTTCCTTAAGGATATTAATAAGGTTTATAATTAGCTACTACTTCTACCCTATAATATTAAGGTAGTACTACTATAACCTCCTAATATAGATTAGAACTCCTATCTCTATTACTAGTTTATAAGGGAGTTTTATATCTATAGGAGCTATATTAACTACTAGCTAGACTTTCTTAAGAATAACTATCTAGTATTACGGTCAGCTTATCCAACAGTAGGGTCTACTAATAGAAGCTGAGGGATAACACTAATAAATAGTAATATATTATTATAAGGTTATTAGTATAGTCCTAAATAGATTAGAGTCTTAAGGGTTATAGTAATTAGTTATAAGCCTAATAAGATATTTATAGTATAAGATATACTAAAGGTATCTAAGGGATAAATATAAAGTTAATTACTAAAGAGCTATAGAAGTCTATCCTTAAGCTAAGCTCAAGTCCATCCTATATATAAGTCCTTTTCCTAGTATATACTCTTTATACCTTAGGTTAAGCTAGATTATTCTAATTAAGAATAATTATTTAGCCCCTAAGTCTATCTAGATTATTTTAATCTAAAATAATCCTTATCTTATTATTATATAACGTATACTATAGTTCTTCCCTTCTAAGGATCCCTAACTATCCTTATATTACTAGGTTATATATATCTATATTAGCCGCTAAGAGCCTAGTAGGGTTATATTAGTAGCTAAGCCTAATAGGTTATAACATTAGGTCTCCCCTCTAAAGGTCTTATCCCTAAGACTAGTATAAATAGCTTGCTACTCTTAGGTTAGGGAGTTATTAATTATACTTCCTTATTTCTATAATGCTAATACTATATTAGGTTGCATTTAAAAACCTTCTAAGCCTTTATATAAGGCTTATTATACTAAGATTAAGTAAAACTATTAAGCTCTTAGTTAATTAGTTAATCTCTATAGTTATAACGCGATACTATGCTCTCTATATTTCTAGTTTAACTAGGTATACAAAATGGACCTTATAAACTCTAAGCGCTGCAGTAAATGCGCAAGCTATAGTCTATCTAACTATAATAGGGGAGATATAGTAAACGCTTATAAGTTATTTATTTTAGTTTTCTATTTTTTCTATACTAATAACTATAGTAAATTATTATTTTAAGGAGTAGAAGAAGGTTAAGTAGGAGGAGCAAGAGGCTAAAGAGGCTCTTAAGCTTCTCTAGACGTAGCTAGCTACTATAATAGGTTGTTTATCTTATTTATAGAAATATAAACGTTTCTTAAAAGAGCGTAGTTTAGATTTAATTTGTTATAGTATATAATCTATAGAGGAGTAGGAGGCTAAGGAGCGTATATTAGATGCTGAGGAGTCATATATAGTATTAGACTTGTCTTCTTAGGGTGCCCCTAATGACCTATTATTAGTAACCTTTAGTCTAGGTGAGGGTTTCTCTAACCTTAGGTTCCTACTGCCTAGTAATACTCCTGTAGTATCTGCTGGGAATACTGAAGGTTCTTGATAGGTTCCTATGAGTTATCTTTATATCTATATCCTTTCTACTTAATAAGATATTCTATATTTCTATTATTATTATAGTAATTAATAATTTATTTAACTTTATATTCTAGTTTAAATAGTTCTATAATAATATAATCTTCTATATATAAACCTTATAGTGCTTTTTTAAGAAGTAAAATATAAAAGACTAGATAGCACTTTATAGTATTTAGTAGTATAAGTTTAAAGTTAACGTTAGATACCTTCTTAATGATTTTAAAAGGTTTAAGTTTCTTAAAGTCTAACTTATTACTTAGTTATTTTATTTTAATATTCTATTAAGTAAAGTAGATACTATCCCCCTCTTCTAGGGTTAGTCCCTTAACCCTTTATTAGTTAGTATAGGTATATATACGTTTATATACAAATTTGAGATCTTTTGGGAGTTCTTATTAAATTTCCTTAAGTCTCTTAATATCTACTATAGCTTTTAGTGCTACTAGGCCTTATTAAGGTTCTCTATAGGCTATTAGGTTAAATCTATAGTTAAGGTAGAATAGTGATTCTCTAGTGCTTTCCCCTACTGCGCTGTTGTAGGCAAACTGGGCCATTAGTAGTAGCTAAACCTAATTATTCTATTTATAGTTAATATAATAGCGTAAGTAGATTTCCAGGATCTAGTTAATTTATTCTATTTATCTATCTATCTAAGGGTGAAAAGATATTAATATCTTATAATTAGATCTAAGCTATAAAGTTAGAGACTTCTAGAACTTAGAAGTAAATAATTTATCTCAATTTAATATAATCTCTTTAGGTAGCCTATACTAATTGAGGATAATTTATAGGAAAGTATATATAAGGTCTTTAGTGGTTCTTAACTCTATATAGGGGATAAAGTAGGCGTACTTAGTAAGCCTATCCATAATAACTAGCACGCTATTATACTAAACCTTAGTTATTAGTTCTTATAACTTTAGTAACTTAGTAATAAAGTCTAATAAGATAGATTACTATGCTTTTTAAGGTACTAATATTAGCTATATCTTACTATAAGGCTAATATTAGCTAGGTTTACTTTTTATATAAACCTTATAGTCCCTAATTACTAAAGATACTTCTTATCTTATAGCTATCTTATTATAGTATTATTATATACGTTTCTATGTCTTAGTTACGCCTAGGTGTCTATATGCATGCGCAGCGTGTATTTCCATGATCTGCTCAGGAGATATTCTTCTAGTCGTGCTAGTACTGCCTTTTCAAGCTATTATTAGGAGTTTAGTTGCTAGTATTAGGTTCCCATTCTTATCTTCTTTAAGGATAAACTAGGTCTCCTCTAGTACTAGGACGTTATGGTCTAATTATCTACTAAGTGCGTTTACTCTACTATTTTTATTTCCTTTTCTATAGATAATTTTAAAGTTAAATTTAGAAAGGAATTCTAATTATCTTACTTATTATTTATTTAGGACTTTAGAAGTTATAAAGTATAAGAGGTTCTTATAATCTATATAAACCTTAATAGTATATTTTATTCCTAATAGCTAGGGTCTCTATTCTCTAAAGGCTTTAATAATTACTATAAGTTCCTTATTATAGATTTAGTAGTTAAGCTTTAGTCTATTAAACTTCTTTAATATAAAGGTAATTAGTTATAGTTTCCTATTGCTATCTTATTATCTAAGCTAAGCGCCTATAGTAAAGTCTAAGGCGTTAGTTTTAAGCTTAAAAGGCTTATCTAGGTTGGGGATATATAAGATAATATCTTCTTCTATATATTACTTAATCTTCTTAAAGTCTTTTTGGTATTTATCTATCTATTTAAATAGTTAATCTTTTCTTATGAGATCCTATAGCTTATAGCTAGATCCTATAAAGTTCTTAATAAATTATTAGTAGAAGTTAATAAATCTAAAGAATAATTATACGTCTTATATATATATAGGTATTAGTTAGTCTATAACTACCTAAATCTTATCTTTAGATATATATATAATTCTAGGTATAATAGTGAATCTAAGGAATTTAACTTCTTATTAGTGGAACTTACTCTTAGCTAGCTCTATAAGGAGTTTGGCTTCCTATAGGGCTTATAGGACTTTATAAATATATTTCTTATGTTCTTTAAGTGTTTTAGAGAATATAAGGATATTATTAAGATAGATAATAATAAAACTATTTAGGTATTATTATAAGACTTAATTAATTAATATCTAGAATATTACTAGTATATTAGTAAGTCTAAAGGGCATTATAAGGGTCTTAAAATATCCTTATTAGGTTTAGAATGCTATCTTCTACTTATCTCCCTCCTTTATATAGATTAGGTTATAAGCTCCCTTAAGGTTAAGGGCTATAAACCAGTTTACACTATATAAGAGGTCTTATAGCTTAGAGATAAGCAGTAGGGGGTAGTAGTTCTTAATAGTAGCGTTATTAAGTTTTTAATAGTTAATATATAATTATTTCTTACTGTTTTTCTTTAGCATAAATAGGACTAGGTATCCTACTAGTAATATAGAGGGTCTGATATATCCCTTCTATAGGTTTTCTTTAAGGTAAGCGTTAAGTGCTTCTATCTCTTCTTAGTTAAGTCTATAGATTAGCTTAAAAGTTGGCTCTCTACCTAGCTTTAGCTTAATTTTATAATTATAGCTATTATGCTCTAGTAATCTAGTCTTAAGTTCTTCTATAAATAATTTATTATAGATCTAGTATTCTTCTAGGATAGATAGAAGTTAATCTTCCTTATTAATCTATATTATTACTAACGTCCTAGCCTCTCAATCCTTTATTTTGAGGTATAGTAGATACTTTATAGCTATAGTTATCTTTTTTAGCTTATTTAAGGCGCTTTATTATAGTGGCTGCTTAGTAACTAAGTTATAATCCTAATAGAGTTAGCTAGTTCTCTAATCTATCTATAGGTTATTCTTTTATAACTATAGTATCCCTAGGATAACGTCCTGGTCTCCTATCTCTATAATATTGAGGTTAATCTATTTATTATAGCTATAATATAGTAGTTAGAGTTATACTATCTCTTAGTAGACTATACCTCCGCTATACTAGATATATTCCCCTTTAATAGTTTATAGTAGGTATAGGTTTTCCTTCTTATTCTATATAATCTTTAGTTAATTCACTATTTATAGTAAGATAAAGTTTGCTTATACTCTATAGTTAATTAGCATAGTAGCTTTCTTCCTATTTAGGGTAATCTCATAGTAGAAGTATACTTCTTTATCTACTATTATGCCTATTGTTGCTAGGCATAGGGACTTTATTATGTCTGCTTATTATTATCCCATCTTAATAGGTAAGTCTAGTTTTTTGACTGCTTAGCGCTTCTAGTTCTCTTGATCTTTTTGCCCTATTATCTGGCTTTCTATATTAGGCTTTCCCTAGTTATTAGGGTTAGTAGTGAGGCTTTACCGTTCTCTTAGCGTTTAATTTCTCACCTCTAGGCTTTTATCTTTTTGATATAGTGGACTTAGTACTAATTGTTTTAGCATTCTTACTATGCTATTATTATATTATTAATATATCTTATAGGGTAGTTAAGGTTAGGTATAAATATAGTAATATATTCTTTTAAAAAGTATTATAAGTCCTATATAGGTAGTTATTTATCTATATAGACCTATAGGATAGGCTATCCTCTATATCTTTATGGATAGAATCCTAAGTTATGCTTATTTAATATATAGACTGGGTAGTAGTCTATAAAGTATTATCCCCAAAAGAGTGTTACGGCCAGCTAACTAATAGTGGGTTTATATTAGCAGTAAGTTAGGGATTAAAAACTATAAATAGTATTAAGTCGTTCTATAGGGCTATTTAAGTAATTATAGGTCTTTAAAGGTCTTAGTGATTAGTTAAGGCCTTAATAAGAGTTATAGAGTAGTTATTACTTAGGTATAGCTAAAAGTACTAGTAAGGGTAGTTATAAAGTTAATTACTAAAGAGCTATAGAAGTCTATCCTTAAGCTAGACTTAAGTCTATCCTATATATAAGTCCTAGATACTTCTCTTCCTATATAGACCGCAATCTAAGAGTTAGTCCTCCTTAAGGACCGCCCTTAGCACGTTAGTCCTAATCCTTATCCTAGTCCTAGGACTACTTATTAAAAGTTAGTCCTACTTATTATTATATAACTTATACTATAGTTCTTCTATTCTAGGTGAGCCCCTTATATTCCCGTAATCCTATATATAAAGGTGACGTTCTAACTACTTAATATCCTTATAGGGCGTTCTTTATTAGTTATACCTAATAGGTTATAATATTAGGTCTCCCCTCTAAAGGTCTAGTCTCTTAGACCTTATATAAGTAAGTAGTCGCTCCTAGGTTAGGGAGTTATTAATTCTACTTCCTTATTTTCTATAATACTAATACTATATTAGGTTGCATTCAAAAGTTAAAGTCTTAAAAGATAGAAATAAAAGATTATAAGCGTTAAGCGCTTCTTAAGTTTATAGATTCTCATTCCTTATATATAGATATACCTTATACTTATTATTTCTATATAAAGGTTATATATTAATTTAGTAAGGGGTTATCTTATTACTATAAGTGTATTAAGGTAAAGAAGCTATATAATAGTATTTTAGTAGCTTCTATATATAGGTACTAAGACTTTTATATTTTTCTTCTTTTCTAACGTTTTTCTAGTATAAAGATTAAATACTTAATAGAAGGAGTAGGATAAAAAGGAGGAGAAAGTAGGTAAAGAGTTTATAGCTCTTTATATTTAGTTAACTCACCTTTAGGCTAAAATAGCAGTAGTAGTAAGCTATCTCTTAAGGATCTATACTATTTAGAAGTAGGTTTATAATTATTAGTCTAAAACGTTTCATTAGGGGATATAGGAGGTCAATAAGGAGGATAACATCCTTCCTATGTTGGATGCTCATAAGCGGGGTGTCGTGGGGGACCTCTAGTTTATAGGTATTATAAACAACCCTTCCTAGCCGGACTTTGGAATTAGTGAGGAGTTTATAGACCTAGGCCCCCTGCTTAGGAGTACTCCCGCAGCAGCTGCTGGGAGTGCTAGAGGTTCTTAATAGGTTCCCATAAGTTTTCTTTATATCTATATCCTTTCTACTTAATAAGATATTCTATATTTCTATTATTACTATAGTAGTTAATAATTTGTTTAACTTTATATTCTAGTTCTAGAGGTTCTATAATAATATAGTCTTCTATATATAAACCTTATAGTGCTTTTTTAAGAAGTAAAATATAAAAGACTAGATAGCACTTTATAGTATCTAGTAGTATAAGTTTAAAGTTAACGTTAGATACCTTCTATATAATTTTAAAAGGTCTAAGTTTCTTAAAGTCTAACTTATCACTTAGTCGTTTTATCTTAATATTTTAGTAGAGAAGGTATATACTATCTCCCTCCTATAGAGTTAGTCCCTTAACTCTTAAGGTATTAGTATATTTATATATTTATTTATATATAAATTTAAGTTCTTTAGGTAGCCCTTACTAGATTTCCTTAAGTTTATTGATATCTACTATAGCTTTTAGAGCTACTAGGCCCTGTTGTGGTTCTCTATAGGCTGTTAGATTGAATCTATAGTTTAGATAGAATAGTGATTCTTTTGTGCTTTCTCCTACTACGCTTTTGTAGGCAAACTAGGCCATAGGTAGCAATTATACCTAGTTGTCTTGCTAGTAGTTGATATAGCAGTATAGATAGGTTTCTATAATCTAATTGATTTATTCTATCTAGCTATTAGTTTATAGATAAAAAGCAGTAGATATCTTATAATTAGATCCTAGCTATAAGATTAGTAATCTCTAAAACTTAGAAGTAAATAACTTATCTTTATTAGATATAATTTCCTTTAGCGTTCTATATTAGCTAATAATTATCTATAGAAACTTATAGGTAAGGTCTTCTATAGTGCTAGACTCTATATATAGGATAAAGTATAAATACTTTATA
>NW_024065983.1:0-47368 GCF_011947395.1 Colletotrichum karsti | reverse complement strand
TTAGACTTTAATATAAAAGTTATTATAGCTTATTTTACTTATAAAGCTATACTATTAGCTTTAAACCTTAATAAAGAGGGTATTATTATACCTACTCTTAATAAGCTTAAGGATAAAGATCTTAATATTATTAAAGTATTTATTTTAAATATTAATAGTAATCTATTAACTTAAAGGTATTTTATAGGTTTCCTCTAAATAGCTAAAGATCTTAAGCTTAAGGTTAAGAATCTATAAGTTCTATAGATCTAAATTATAATATATTAATAATATTACTAATAGTAAGTAATAGAACTATAATAGTCTTAAGTACTAGGGGTAAGCTAAAAGTCTTCTAAAAAGTTTATTTAATAATAATATATTAGCCTAAAGGCTATATAGTTAAAAGGGTTAATTAGTTAGTAAATAGTAAAAGTTTTAGAGAAGTCTTCTAAAGTATTAAAGATATAGTAAAAAAGTCTATTATTATTATTATAATAAGGGAAGTTAAGGTATAAAATAATAAAATAATAGCTAAGATAGGAACCTTAGGCTTATATATAGTTATATAACTAAATAGCTATTAATTAGTTAAGTTAGCTAGGCTAAACCTAGAGTTAGTTAAATATATAGTTTATAAATGTAATATAGTAGCTAAAAGCTATATTAAAGCTATATAAGAAGTAACTCTAAGTTTCTAAATACTATTTTATAAGTAAATAATTATAACTATAAGTTTAAAAAAGACTTTAAATATAATTATAATACGTAATAGAAAAATCTTTCATAACGTCTTAAAAATAATTTTATAATAGATAAATATATAGTAAAAGTATTACTTACTTCTAAGAGAGCTTTATAGTTATTTATAAATTTAAGTTTTTTAGTTCTTTTATATAACTTTAATACTTACTTTAATTCATATTATCTTCTAATATTAGTAATAAATAAATATAAGTAATAATTAAAGTAATTTTAATAAATATAGTTAGCTTAGTTAAAGTCTAGATATATTTATATTAAGCTATAAAAAGAGAGAAAAATCAAAGTTTATTATTAATAAGTAATTGTAATAACTTAAATCTCTTATAGAGATATTAAATCTTTTAGTTTTAAGTCTCTCTAAATCTTTTTAGTTATTTAGTAAAAGAAAACTATATATACTATATTATTAAATAAATATAAAAAGCTAGCTAGCTATACTAATTAAGCTTAGTATCTATTTTATTTTTTTACTTTTCTTATCTTTTAATTTATTTTAAATTCTTTATTATATCTACTTTATTTTTCTTTATATTTATATTACTTTAATATACTTTTAGGCACTATATTATAATTTAAACTATATATTTAACGCTTTAATACTCTTCCTTTAAGCTATTCCTTTTAGTTATCTACTAGATAATTAGCCTTAAAGCTATTAAGCTAGTATCCTATTATATTATTATATTATTATATTATTATATTATTAATATTAAGCTTTTTAAAAAAAATTTAAATATACGTTTTTACTTATTATTATTATTAATACTATTTAATAAAGCTATCATAATAGTTTTATAACTTATTATTAACTATATTTATAATATATTATCTAAATAAGCTTAACTTATAGATTTTTAACTTTAAGCTTTAAATCTCTAGCTATTTAGAGAAAGCCTATAAGATATATATAAATAGATAAATTAATATAAATCTATATAAATAGCTTTATTTTATATTTTTTATTATTTAAATATTTTTAAAAAAGTAAAATAAATTTAAAAAATAGGTTATAATTAAAAATAAGTTTTATAAAAGTTCTCTTTTTAAATAAAGTTATTAAGTCTTTATATTTAGAGCTTAAGTTCTAGATTTTATATTTAGTAATTAGGTTTATTATATTATTATACTTATAAAAAGGTATATTAAATAGTATTTTAGAGGATTTAAATATAGTAATAAAAAGGATTATAAAAAGATAAGGAATAAGCCTCTAGCTTAAAATAATAGCTAGCTTTATAGGCTTACTTAATAATATAATAGAGATATTATTTTAACTAAAGGACCTTAAAGGTATTATAAAGAGTAATTTATAATAGAGATATAGTATTATAAAGAGGGATTTATAACTAAAAAGTTTAATACCTTTATAATAAGTTTAAGCTATTATTATTACTTATTAGCTCTAATTAGTAATTAAGCTTATTATTTACCCCTCTCTCTCCCTACTTTTTCTATAGCTCTTATAAATAATATATATACCTAAAAACCTTAGCTAAGCTAAATATATTAATATTAGTTTAATTATAAATTATATCTATTTATTTTATTAAGATATAGTATAAACTAAAGTACTACTATTATAATAAATATATTATAGAACTTTATATTAAGAAACTACTATAAAGCTTATTTAAAGCTAAGTATTAGTTTATCTTTATTACTTTAATATAATAATTAAATATTATAGTAATATAAGCTTAATAATAATATTATTAAAATAGAGATTTATATAATAGAGAGAATATTTAAAATTAGAGAGCTAAACCTTTCTAACTAGTTTAGTATTATTTATTTTAATTTTAAATATTTAAATATTTAAATTAAATTATTAGTTTTACTACTTATAGATTATTACTTTAAAGCTATATAGCTAGTTTTAAAAAGCTTATAAGTTCTATAGATTTAAATAATAATATATTAATAATATTATTAAGAAGAAGTAATAAAGTTATAATAACTTTATATATAAAGAGTAAAATAAAAGTCTTTTTAAAACTTTTTCTAATAGTTATATATTAAATTAAGTATTATATAATTATAAGAGTTAACTAGTTAATAAATAATTTAAAGTAATAATATTAAAAAAATAGTTTTAAAATATAAATAATATATTAATAAAAAAGCATTTCAATTAGAAAGAAACTTTATATATAAGCCAATAAAATAATAATTAAAATAATATACTTATATTCAAAGTTATATAATTTAATAGCTATTTATTAGTTAAATATATTAAGTTAAACTTAAAGTTAGTTAACTATATAGATTAAATTATAATATAGTTACTAAAGTATTACTAAATAAATATAAATATAAAATATTTTAGCTATTTAATATTTAATAAAATAGGTCTTTAGCTTATTAATAAGTATTTACTAAATATATATTTATATTTATTTAATTTAAACTTTATATATCTATTTAAATAATAAAGACTTAATAGTATAGTAGAGTTATTATCTAAATATAATTTAAGTAATTATATCTTATAAGCCAGTAGAATACTAGTTTTTTATATTATAAACTATAGGAGGTATATTTATAGCTTAACTATATTTACTCTAATAAAATATTTTACTAGCATTCTCTTTATTAACTATTTATTATATTATTAATTCTTAATATTAAGTTTAAATAAAAATTTAGTTAAAGAAGTTCTCCTAGAAGATAGTAATAAGGCTAAAGTAAGGGAGTCTTAGAAGAGAGAGGTTTTATCTAAATTGAAGTGGGATATAAGGTAGCAAAACGACTGTCTAAGATAGACCGGCAATTATACATTATTAGCTATAGCAAGCGGCAATCACAAAAGGGGTACGCTTCTTAAGCAGCGGGATCCTTAGCTGCCACTTCAGTGTTCCGTGGCAGGAGCGAGATCCTTTTTTACTATGGGTCGAACCGCTAGCGCCCAGACAAAAGCTTGGATCCGTGCATCGTGGATTCCTTCGGCTATTGGTCAGTTAGATGGACGCTAAGGATCACCCTTCGGCCATTGGTCGACAGATCTCAAGCGGGGCCGTACCTGCCCGAAGGGCCCCCGGAGCCTCCGGGAGCCGCTCCGGTAGTTTCGGTAGTTTCGCTAAGACTTTCAGCGTCGGCAGTCTCTAGTAATGTTTAAAGACTGTTGATGAGCTGTTGATGGGTTGCTACAGGCCCGAGTGTGTCGACGTCTTGAAAGCCGAAGGGTTAGCATCATTTACCCCAATAGCGACATCGTCTCACCAGACGTCACCTCCATCGTGTCCGTACGGTATTCATCGCCACAGAGGAGGATCGATCTCCCGTTTCTCAAGAAGCGGAGGCGTTGCGGTGGCCGGCAAGGGATTCTGCTTATGCTTCGCCCCATGTCCGATTTGGATTCATGCGCTGATATAAATATTCTTGAAGAAAGGAGATTAGAGTGGGAAAACATGGGTAACTTCAACGGTGTCAGTTAGATAATGTCTCGGACAGTCAACATGCTATACCACCTAAGCCCATGGGAAAAGATTGAAACATCTGCTCGGCCTGGCTGTTCACAGGGGCCAAGATTGATGTCCAATGCTCTTGGAGTAGGCGCCAAAGACGTGGCCTCGTCGGCAGACTCTTGGGCGTGAAAGTCTGGCCTTGCCCCTGGAGGCCCCGGGAAGCTTTTATTCTGATATGGCCCTTAGTTGTCGCAAGATCCAATAGGTGACGAACCACTCGACTGCCCAATCGCCCAGAACAAAATCGTAAGTTTCCCCCTCTTTGGGTTCACAGCAGAAATGCCGTCGAGAATGAACATCCTCATCGACCCTTCAAGACAAACGAAAACGACCTCTTCTGACATGACCACCAGACCGCACATCGCTGGAAATTTGTAAGGCGATTCGCTTTCTGAGATCCAGACTGCATCGTTCAATGCAGCTGCGCCCAGGGCTTAGAGAATGCGTTGAAATCTACTACTGGTGAAGGACAAAGAGAGATTAAACTCCAGCAAAGGCCAGCCCAAAGCACCCCCGGGGAGGAAACTTACATGCAGTTGAGGACGCAAAGCAACTCATGCCACCAAGCATTGAAGCCGCCAATACCTTGGTAAGCAACATGACGCCTCGCCATGGACTGGACAGAAACAATTGCTGACCCAATCAACCATCCAGATGCTCACAATGACTCCGTCTCCGCATGCGAAGCGACCGTCGTTCTGCAAACCTTGACTGAAACCAAGACATGAATGATGTTCCCTATGGACTTCGGCCACTTGTTCAAACGCCAGCAATTGATCCCGCGAGGTACGCTGTCCAGGGCCCTCAACTGGGTCTTGCTTCGATCGACTCAACTATCAATCCACTAACTGTGTGCTACCCGGTCAGAACATAGAGGAGACGGGTTGTCTAGAACAAGGGAACAATCGATAAAGGATTCAGGGATCAAGGGGTGAAGGGGTGAAAAGATGGAGAGCTGAAGAACAAGGGATCAAGATATTGGGTTTCCCAATCTGAGGAGAGCAAGGTCTTTGAAAATCATCAGAACGGTTGAAACCAATGAAACAGGAGCTTGATGCTGAATCTGATGAGCCTCATGGCCGAGAGGCCGGACGCCGAGATGATCAGTTATCAGGGGTCTGTCAGCGGTCCTGGGGCGGCAGGGTTGCTTGCCTACATACACCGGTCACCTGGCTATTCCTTCAGGCTGGATGGATAATCGAATGCTGGTTTTCTTGCTAGCTAAAACGTTCTTCTCTATTCCATCTTGAAACTGATGAGACGGTTGTCATATCGACATGACTTCCCTGCTGACATCGGACTGTGGCAAGGAGTGCCTCTGGTGAAACAACATGCTCACCTCGCAGCTCCTCGTTTCTCGGGATCTGCTTCTTTTGGTGCCCCCTACAAGAATTAGAAGTTTCTGTTGGCAGTCCGGAAAGGGAAATCATGGGACGCATGGATGATGCGTCACTCAAAAAATGAGAGCATCAAAGGAACGCGTTCCAGCTTTTGCTACAGTCAAATAAAGAAAAGCCCCAAATCCAGCCGGTGGTGGTGGACCTCGTCACAGCAAGGTACCGACCGCAAAGCTCATATCGTGTCTCCTGACGGTGCCACGACCATGGGTCAGACGGCCACGATGGGTATGATTGTAAGACGCACGGCACAGCGCTCATGTTTGGCAAGATGGCCCGAACCGACCCAACGGTCTTAGATTGGCAACATCCCGTAGAGCTGGTCTTTTCTCGAACCCGAGGGAAAAAGCTGTCCGCACCCTGCTCAAGCCATTAGACATAACCACAACAGCGGGTGCCCCGGGATACTGCTTGCGTCCTGAAAATGCACCGCACCATCTGTCTCTTCTTCCGAAACCTCTCTTGGACAGCAGGATGCGGCAAACGTGGGTTCTCATCAGGATGGCGAGAATCGGCCCTCTTCGCAGCGTGCTCATCCGTGATGCGTCAACATCTTTGACTTGTTCTTCGAATGTCAACAAAAGGGATGCAGTATCTCGTCAGGATGATGCCTACGACCTCCCAATACCAGATAGCCACCAGTCTCTTCGCTCGTCTTCGTTCCGAGGCTGCTTCGTGTCGCCCGGAAGGCAGGGACGGCAGACTTTCCCAAGAACCGTGGCTTGGCTCGCTGCTATCAGCAAAAACGTGAATGTTTGGCTGGTCGTGGTCGGTGCAACATGCCAAGTACTCGAAGGATATTCGGTCGTGCCGTGAATGACGCGAGGTGCATGATTGTGTTCTGTTCGCTGGGATTAGGGGTTGGGATTGGGGCGGCCGTCGTTCTCGAGGGCCAGTCCGCGAACCCGCCCTGAGTAGAAGTGAGCTTCGCGTCCGTTGATGCGCTGCGACAGACCCCTCGTGGCCATGACTGGCCATGAGACCTCGTTGCTTGAACGAGACGTATGCACCAGGCGTGCAGCTGCAATGAAGCTCCAAAACTACCAGGTAGCTCATGTAAACTACGGGTGCTGCACGGGGTAGAGATTCAAGCATCCCTCTGTTGGTGACCCTGCATTGCAGATCGCGGGCAACATTGACGGACTCATGAAGGCTTGGAGTGGATTTGGTCCAGCAAGGTCTGCGTACGGCGTGCTTAGCCGCGCAACGGCTCTGTTTTGATTGACATACACCATCCAACGTTGACAGACAGGGCGACTGGACGTACAAGTCTATAAACAGTAGACCGTCGTAAAGGTTGGAGTTATTGCGGTGGTCAAGTTGCATTTGCGTCCCTCACATTGCGCCCTTTCCATGAGCGGCGCAGTCTGAGACGGCCAGAGACTTTGACATGCGAACATCCGTGTTGGCGGATGACTTGATTGCTGACGAACGGGCAAGGAAGCGCGAGGGAAGCCTCCGCAGAAAGCATTTAGGGGCAGCTGTAGACAAGGAGCAGTCCCTGACCTAGGTATAAGCTGGCGATATCAAACCCCATCATCACTTCCACCCATCAAGATGGAACGATTTGTCTCACCATAGTTGGACCTTCAAGTGCCCTTCCAGTTGCTCCTTGCGGCGTTCCTCGGGTCCCGGCAACGCAAAGACTGACTGCATTTGATGTTTGATGTCGGTTGAATGCTGCTCCGGCAAGTAAAGAACAGGCTTTGAAGCTCGAGCTAGACGTGTGGCAAGGTCCATATGTAGGCGAAGAGACAAGTGGCTGCTTGCAACGGCAGAGGCTCGAGACAGCCAACGTCATACACCTGTCAGTTCTTCTTCCTGCCCACAGCCGTTGTTTCGCAAAGCCTCAACAGCTCAACGCTGCCGTGTCCTACTGGGACCACAAGCGTCCACGCAAAACGACCCCAATGATCCGTCTTCCACCACCGTAAAATATCACAGTGAACTCGGATGTCGGTGACAGGATGCCAAGAACGCGTTCGAGAGACTGGAACGGAGACGGACCACCCAAGACAACAGCAGCTCAATGAGTACAACGGGTTTTCAAGCCGCGCATCAAGGAACACGACCACCGCTCATGAGAACCCAGACAGTAGAAGCCCCCATCGTCACTCGAACAGCTGGGTGTACGACAGACGTTCGGCAGATTTGATTCCCGCCCCTTTTCCACCCGGCGCTGAAGAAATCTCCGCTGGTCGAACCTGCTGCGCCCTGGTATACGTGAGTGATTCATCCTTGCCCGGCCCACCGCAACTTCCGCACGCAAACTTCGACACGCAGAACGGGGTGGTAACTAGAGTCATCATCCCCGGAAATGCCTGTGGCGCAGAATACCCCAGTGCCGCAAATGCCAGCGGCCTCCGCTCGACCTAATGGGTGACTCGGGGCGCGGTGGCGGGGAAAGTCGCTAGGGACCGCCGGTGTTTTCGAATGTGATCACCTCCGTACCGGCCTTGCATGCAGTGCTAGTATCTTGGGATCGCCAGAATCCTATTGTATATCGACGATGTGCTTGCTCATTCCCAGCGATTCTTGAATCCCTGATGCCTAGACTAGTTGTGGCGCGTAGACATCGAAGTTGCGAGTGGGAGTTGCGAGTCCGAGTTGCGCCTCGAAGTTGAGCCTCGAAGATCGGCGGCGAATTCGACATCGGAGTTGCGAGTGGGAGTTGCGCGTCGGAGTTGCGCCTCGAAGTTGAGCCTTGAAGTCTTCGCCTCGAAGTTGCGCCTCGAAGTTGCGCCTCGAAGATCGGCGGCGAATTCGACGTCGAGGTTTCGTATCGAGATGGCCGGCCCAGATGGCAGGCCGAGAATCCGCGTCGAGGTTGCGCGTTGGAGTTGCGCCTCGAAGTTTCGCGTCTCGAAGTTCGACGTCTAGGTTGCGCGTCGAGCTGTGCGTCACAGACAACGAGTTGTGAACGTGGAACTTGAGCCCTTCCGAGAAGAAGCAGAAGAAGAAGAGACAGTGGATGCTGACGTAGCATTACTCGCGGCTGAGACGGAGAAGACGGCGACCTTCTCGTCCTTGTTGCCGAAATACTCGAAGCCACGCTCATCGGCCGCACCGACGCAAAGACTTGCACCGTTGCCTCTCACGCAACTCAGCTGCCACCTTGACGACCATGACTTCCCATGCTCTTGCACCCCTGCCGTCACCAAGCGAGAGGCGACCGAATTCCTCGCAGCTTTGGGCTTTCGTCTTGGGTGATGCTTGGCTTCATGCCTCTGCATTGACTTGTCTCTTGGCGTTGATCGAAACACGCTCGAACCGTTGATTTCCCCGACCGGAGACTTTGTCAGAATGACTTGGGCACAATCAGCGTTGTACCGGTCCATGGCGGACTCTGATAAGCAGCAGCACGGTATATTAGAACGGTATACGTCGCTTGCAGCAGGCCATCGATTTCGTCCCTTGGCATTAGTGAGTGTAATCTCACTGGCGAGCCCTCGAGAATGTGCTTGAGCTCGTTTGGACGAGCGCACCCGCGGAAGATCGGAAGTGTCCAAGGAGTAGGGGAGGCGCCGGTCCTTGACCCGAAACGCCGCCCTGCTCGTCGCCGCACAGCATCGCTCCGAGTATATACTTTCATCGTCCTCGTTCGGCCACAGCCGCTGCCCGTATTGTTTCCCGAATCCCGGATCGTCAGGGTTGTTGCGTGGCGTGAGTTGCGTGGCGTGAGTTGCATAGAGGATTGCGTTTGTGGGTTGTAGGCGAGGCGCGAGAGGGAGAAAACCTGTGCCGGTTGGTATTCAAGATCGCACGACGGTGACGTGGCGGTTTTCCGAAGCAACGAGGTCTGCACACATACCTCTGAGGTCCCCCAACAGCGGGGAAAGACATGACGTGAAGAAGCAATTTCGCTATCTCAATCTGGTTCTGCCCAGAAGATGTTGGGCAAGCCTCCTGGCGATGGTGTGGGGACTTGGCGTAGGTCCAAAGCCTTGAGCTGCCAGGCCTTGAATCGGGAAAGACACGTCCTTGCCGCGTGTCCGAGGTCGTCATCCAAGAAGCGTCTGCTGGACGCGCCGGTACAGCCGGTTGGATCTGGAGGTAACCCTGAATGTTCAACGCCGGAAAATCGGCGCCGTTGCAGAACCTGTTGGTCATATCTTTACAAACGCTTGTGTTGAGAGGAGGAACATCAACGCGACAAGTTCGCTTGGCACACCTGGGTACACAGGGCCATGACAGCGGAATGTGTTAAGAATGAGGGCAACGACAAGAGTCAGGGTGTAGAGCAAATCCACGAAACTCGAGATGTTCACGGAGGTCCAGCATAGGTAGAAGGAAAGGAGCCAAGAGAAGACACAAGGCGGGACAGAAAGAAATAAGAAGAAGATTACCCGTTGTACTAGAAGTAAACGCATGGCGGTCTGCTGGGATACCGCTGATACGGCCGATACCCTGTGGTCCCTTGAGCAACTTCGACAATTCGCCGAGCATCATCCTGACGTCGTCGCCCTTTTCATCGACCATGTTCCCATCGAGCCAAAGCTTGGCCCACCTGGACTCCCGCCTGACGATGCAAACAAACACAAGTATTTTCAATGGAATTGGCCGGCATTCCTGCCGTGCGGCCGTCCAACTCCGGTCGCGCCAATACGCGCCTCGGTCCTCCGATCCTCCCGGAACGCCGAAGCTCAGTAACCTCCGCCTTGCGCTAGTTGCGTCTGATATCGTTGGTGACCGTTTCCCGTGCGCGGATCAACTAGGATATCGTGGGGACAAGTTCCCACATCTTCTTTTGCTTTCGGCGAAATTTTGTACCTTGCTTGCCGGTCGGCCATGGTGCAGATGTGCATGTCGAGCGCGCGCGGCGAGCAAATCATTTCCTGCCCAGGATGGCGAATCGAGGAGCTGCAGATGCAGGCGATGTTGGTGGGGTAGCTGGCCGCGGTTGATGGACCGTCTTCAAGGAGGCATTCGACAAAGACATCAGTGTAGGTTACTGACAGGGTCAAAAGGACTTGCGGTGCCGGTTGAGCCTACGGCGATCATCAGTGGCCAAGTGCGCAGTGCGTCTAGACTAGAACCGATGATGCCGGTGTCCTGTCGTAACGACTTGTACCACCGTCGTGGTGGCTGATGTACGAGACGATGTTGTGCTGGATCTCGGGGATCGAGTTCTGCGGCACGACGCGGTAGTTGATGCCGACCTTAATCACCTCCGGCATGGCGTTGATCTCCTGCCCGGCCTGGAAGTAGTCCAAGCTGTGCGAGGTCTGGAGGCCGTCGTGGTGGATGTGGGTGATGTTGTGTCGCTGGGTCCATGGATAAGCTGGAGAGGACAAACAAGTAATTGGGGGAGGATAGAAAAGTCCGGCATCTCGGCAAGAGAGAGATGTTCGGCAGGGAGAACGAGGAGAGATAAAGTAGACTCCATTGGACGGGACGAGGCGTGTCCGGTTCCGGAATTCCTAGGCTTCGTCTCCCCCACCGCAATATGCTGTGCGCTCCGTACCAAGGTTGCCTCACACAGAAGAACCCCCACACAACCACCAGCATTCGTAGAACGCCTCCGTCTTCCGATGTTTACATCCCCGACATGAGCGCCTCGGCATCCCTCACATCTGCCACCGCGACAATAGGCCGACGGCATCGCCAACATAATCACCAATGACAAGGTGATACGCTCTTTTAACGGTGCCGAATTCGAGATGGTCAAGCCGCAGAGACCTAGCGGGGCGTTTGGAAACGAACCCGGGGTAATAATTTTCCACGCTAGTAGCTAGCGACGGTCTCGCGGAGGAGCGCCGCATGAGAAGAGGTCGGGCGGGCAGTGGGCCTTGGGGCGGGGGCCTTGGGGGCGATGTTCGCGATGTTGGGCTCGGTTTCCTGTGGGTTGTCAGATCAGCGACCAAAGTCAAGGAGAAGGAAGAGCGCGTACCTTTCTGCCAACTTTGGCGGCACCGGTCACTTTCTCAATGACGGGTGGGGTTGAAGTGAGGGCATTCGCGAGACGACAATTTGGTGCTTTGGGTGGCTGGCGACGGTGTCTTGCTGCCAGTTGTTGCAAGGGGAAGCGTGGTACTCTGAGTGCGGTCGGAATATTCTTCGTCGCTAACGAGGAAGGCGTGGAAGGTTGGTCTTTTCCGCAAGCCGATCGGCTCGGCCCCATTGCAGGAGGTTCTTCTGTTGGGCGATCGGCGGCGTCCAGCCGAAGTGAGGGTAACCAGCAGTCGTACAACGGTAACCGAAGCAGGCTGCCCTATGTGACGAAGAGAACGGATCGACTAGCCAATCTCGTTAATGTCCATGGCTAACGCCCGGCGTCTCTATGCCTCTTCTCCGTGCGCTGGCACCCGCCGGTCCACGGCGCACGCACGGAGCTGTATAGCCACGACCTCCAGGCTCTTGTCATAATCAAGCCCAACTGCTCTTTGCGTCGCGTTCTCCTGGAAAAGCTACTCGGTTTGGCACGAGAAGTTTTCCAAACCGAAATCCTCTTCCCAGAAGCACCGCAGCCCGAGTTGGGCATCGTCATCTGGATCCACTTCATGTCCGACGATAGTACGTAGCTTATGACCCTCGTCGAAGTGTGTATCGTGTTGGTGTTCAGGGCCCGGCGTTCTCGTTTGTGAAGTTCCACTGACGGCCCCTGCTGTTGGAGGCGCGCGAAGCCGCATCGGGTCAAAGGGAGGAGTCTTGTCTTGAGCCGTGTCGGTCGGGGGCAGAAGTGTCCGGTCGTATGCTTCGGGCCAGGGGCAGAGGAGTCTTATCTCGGGCCGTGCCAGTCGGGGGCAGAGGGATCTTTACCTTCTGACGTACGCATGTCGGTTGGGGGTAGAGGTACCTTGTCTTAAGCCGCAGCGGTCGGGGGCGGAGGGATACGTCGGACGTGGGCGAAGACGCATCAGGGCTTGCGGGTTCGGGAGAGACATCTATGCTCGCTCGAGAATCGGCGAGGAGATTGTGGGCTCGAGGTTGTCGGAGCGCGTTCAGGGGGAGCAGACTGCCGGACTGGGAGGTCAGGAGTGTGTTGTCGTCTCGGGGAATACTGAGGAGGAGATTGTGGACTCAAGGTTGTCGGAACGCGTTCAGAGAGAGCAGACTGCCGGACGCGGAGGTCAGGAGTGTGTTGTCGTCTCCAATACTGAGGAGGAGATTGTGGATTCGAGGTTGTCGGAACGCGTTCAGAGAGAGCAGACTGCCGGACGCGTAGGTCAGGAGTGTGTTGTCGTCTCAGAATACTGAGGAGGAGATTGTGGATTCGAGGTTGTCGGAACGCGTTCAGCGAGAGCAGACAGCCGCGTTCAAGGAGAGCAGACAGCCGCGTTCAAGGAGAGCAGGCCACCGGACTTGAAGGGCAGGAGCGTGTCGTTGTTGATTCCGTCGAGACGCGAAGTCGGGAAGTGGACTAAACGAAAGAAGAGATTTGGTGATCCTGGAGGTTGCCTATGGCGTTGACGTTCATCTTGGATTCGTTGTTGGTTCCGTCGAGACGCGAACTCGGGAAATTGGATCGACGAAAGAAGAGATTTGGTGATCCTAGAAGTTGCCTATGGCGTTGACGTTCATCTTATTCGTTGTTGGTTCCGTTGAGACGCGAAGTCGGGGAATTAGATTGACGAAAGAAGGGATTTGGTGATCCTGAAGGTGCCTGAAGGTGTCGAAGTTCAAAATGTTGTGCAAACCAGTTCTGCTGGTTTTTATATCCATTTGTTTCGTCGAGATCCGGCACGAGTTGGTGCGATCTGTCTTGTTGGCGCAGCGCGGCGCGGTGCTGCCAGCTCAAGTTCTCGACGGCGTTGCTGCCGATGATGCCGCCGGAGGGGCGGAGGGGTAGAGAAAGAGAACGATCTGCTTGCCCGCGTCGGTGTGGTGGGAGGGACTGGTCGTTGGATAGCTCGCGTCAGGACGCCGAGGGAGACATTGATCGGTATTGCCTATTCCGCGTGACCTGTTGGCGATAGAATGGCCTAGCGAGGCACAGTCGCAGGTGAGGAACGCATGAACAGCAGCGGCAATGATGTTACCGCTGTTGCCGGTGCCGTCATTGCCGGTGCCGTCATTGCCGTTGCCGTCGTCGCCCGAGTATTCCAGTTTGCCCCTCGAATAGGGCACTCACCGATCGTGGTGAAGAGGGGGGCGACAATGGCTGCAGATGAGGAACTTGAAGCCGCTTTTGCCGGTATCATACTGTGGCCGGTCCTCTTCGATCAATCGCCTGAACAAGTCGTAGCCGATGACCATGACTCCGTCGTTATCCCATCGTCAAGTGGTGGGAAGTCTGTCGCCCTTGCTTGTCACAGCCTCGAGTTTGAAGTAGTGACTAAGGAGGTCCTCTTCGATTAAGCGCTTGAATAAGTCGTACCCCAGGGCGAACTCCGGGTTACGAAGCATCCAAGGATTCTGAGGATCGTACAGGGCCGCGGCGAAGCCATCGTTCTCCTGGAGCTCCTCAGATCTGTCGTCGACGGTTTTCCACTTTGGTGCATGGATGAGCTAGTATCAGGCCGGTACAAGAAATGATGCGGACAGGAAGACAAGGCCTAGCCGATGACCATGACTCCTCCGTCGTTATCTCATCGTCGAGTTGTGGGAAGTCTGTCGCCCTTGCTTGTCACAGCCTCGAGTTTGAAGTAGTGACCAAGGAGGTCCTCTTCGAATCGCTCAAGTCGTAGCCGATGACCATGACTCCTCCGTTGTGATCCAATCGCCGACTGATGACCATGGCTCCTCCGTCGTTATCCCATCGTTGAGTCATAGGAAGTCTGTCGCCTTTGCTTGTTACAGCCTCGAGTTTGAAGTAGTGACCGAGGAGGCCGCCAGAAGGTGCCGACATCAGCGACTCATCCATCCAGTTATCGACCGAGCGACGAACCAAAGACTGCGGCGGTCACGTCTCCGGGTGAATGCCCTCGAGGGTGCGAGGCACAGCTAGGGCACTGAGGGTTGCCTTGCCGGTTGAGTGTAACCGGGGCCATGCCGACGTTTCTTTCCGCCAGAAGTGGTTGCCGTCTTCCGCGAGGCTAACCGGTTATCGAATTCGAGGTGTTGTCGAGACGGCGGGTCGTGTTCGGTCACGCGCTGCCGCGAACACGAGCGGACGCAGTCGAAGCGGTACGTGTGCCGGTGACGAAAGGGTTCTTGGTCGTAATTGATGCAGACTGTTGGTACTCTGTTTCGGTCGGGAAGTATTGCGGCGGAAGAGACGACGTCAGGTTGGGAGAGAGGTAGGAAGAGGTGGAGGTGGACGGTCGACGGTTGTGAGTGACGCTGGCGGCAGGCGGCAGGCGGCTGGCGCTGGGAGCTACTCGGTGAGGGAGGCGCGTGCCGGCCCTGCGCATGCCCCGCGCGGTAGCTAAAGAAGGCAGCTGGTCGATACTTTGTCCATATCGCTGGAAGAGCTGCAAGAACCGACGTCGTGGCGTACGAATACCATGCACTGGTCTTGCCTTTGCTAAAAAATGTCGCGTACGGATTCGACTTGGTGCTGAGCGGAAGTTGTGACGCACGATTTTTTTTTTTGGGCAGCTGCCAGGTCCTGGGGTCCGTGCTGGTACACCTCGGTTCGGTGTTAGCAGACGTCGGCGTTAAGGCTCAAGGTTGAAGAAGGGGTCTGTGGGGCTGACACCAGTAAAGCGAGGGCGGAAAGTTGGCGGCATGCGTTTTGACGCTACTTTCCGATGAACATTTAAAGTTGCAAACGGTGCAGACGTCGCTGGGTGTATCTGACTTGGAGACCAATTAAAGGTATAGCGACGAATGGATGGGGATTGTAAACTGCGACGGTGCATTTAATTGACCCTCACATCTCTGTGGCTTGAGGTGGCTTGGATGTCAGGGCGGGCGGGGTAAGTGTCCACGGTTAAGGTACCTTCCAGTACCTACCTAGGCCCGTAGGTACATCTCCCCTCACCTCGCCCAAGATTTCCCGTACGGACTCCCCGTACGGATAGGTATTCCCCGTACGGATACCCCCCGTACGGATACTAGGTTCCCGTACGGACCCTCCCCCACCGTACGGACATCTCAGTTAAGGACTATGTGCAGAGTAGACACCTCAATTAATGTCCGCATGCGCGTCGAAAATGACGCAACCAGTGTACTTTGGCACGGCAAAACTACTAGCATTTTTGGCACAATTTAATTTCTACCGTGTGGTACGAATATGCGGCATCTGCCTTGGATGTGGTGCAGAGGATGAGGTGTGGTGGGAAACGTCGCAAGTGTGAGGTAGGCAGACAGTTGCCATGTACAGCAGCTTGCCGACAACTCTCCCTTCCCGACGTGGACTTTTCCTCGATAGACAGAATGAACATCCGTCTGGCGTCGTCGGCCTGCCGATGTCTCGTGATGGGGGACTGCCGTCCACAACATGAAGCCACCCAGCACATGAAGCGATGTCGGAAGCGAGGCGTGGCGGATGCCAGCAAGGCCCCCAGATGGAAGATATGCCGAGGCGGAAGATGGACCTGGATGAGCCGGCCGACTTTTGTGCGTCGCGAGGTTAAAGTCACAGGGGGGGTGCCGCCTTCATGGAAAAAATGGTATGTTTGGAGACTAAGTAAGAGGTGATAAGTTCCAGGTGCATCGCAGCACATGCATCCTCGCAATTCAACATGCTCGCCCAGCTGACATAAGGTCGTGAATGGAAACTTTGTCTCCTTGCATGTCGAATGTGCTCCCAAGGCTTACTCCGCAAGCAAACTCAAACCTTCTTCCCTCCGAATCGAACCGATCTCCTCAACGTGCCCCCAACTCCTGCGTGACCAAGTCCAGGCAAACCTTTTGTCTTCGCCCCCTTACTGATGAGATGTTCCTGTAAGAATTACGTGGCCAACTCAGTAACCAACTCTCACACGTCCACATCCATGCTGTTCGGATCATCGCCATCTCCCGCAACGGTCAAAGCCTCTTTGGCGGCCTGTCGCACGCATTCGAGACGACTCACGATACCGAAGTCACCTAGAGCCTCGGGCATAGGCGATTCGTCCTCGACCAGGGCTCTGCAGAGCGCAAGCATGCGCGAAATCCAGAGTTGGGCCGCGTTCTCGTCCGCGTCTGCATCTGCGTCCTGCATTTCGCGCTCGCCGATGGGGCCTTGGCGATTGCACTGGAAGATGCCGGCTTTCCTAGCAGCCCCGTTACTTCCCCGCGCCGTGATGCGGGCGATATCGAGATCCTTGAGCTCCTTGTAGACTATCGCAGATTTGTTCCCGTGTGTGGGTGCGTTTGAGGATTTGACGTGGGTAGCGTTGTGGATAACGTGACTCCTGGGCGACGCTGCGCTGGCTTGATGTGCCCTTGCTGGCACTGTCGAGAGGGTTGATATGTAGTTCTTCTGGAGTTCTGCTCGCCTGCCCTCTACGTCGAAAGGCCTCCACAACGGCCGACCATCTGGCTGAACAATCGGCTCGGTTCGTCGGTGCGCCATGTCTGGAGAATGTTAGCACAAGATTGTGGTCGGTGGTTGGGGATCGGTCCTACCAAAGTTCCCGGACTGGAAGTCCGCTCACGACAAACGGTAAAGTGTGTACCCGTCGAGAACAAGATGTCGAACGCAGACAGTGGTTGTCGTCAGTAGCTCCATCAGTTCGCGGGCTTTTTTGGCAATGTGCCTGGTGGAGAAGAAGAGCACGTCGTGAGAGAGGCGGGAGGAGTAATAACGGAGAGAGCGACCATGTTGAAGCCGAGGGCAGGCGCAACCCAGGCAGGAAACATCGTCGGTAGCGCAGGTACCGCAGCCGCCGCAGCTTCCAAATCGAACACTTCCTTCCTGGGACGAGACGCGGAGCGCGTCGCACTTCAGACTTGCAGGCTTGCAGGCTTGCACTTCAAATGTTGTAGGCTCGCAGTTGTAGGCTTGCAGGTTCCACTTTGTTGAGTGTGGGTTGGCCGAGGTGGAGGTTTGTAGGCGGGGTAGGCTTGTAGGCTCCACTTTGTTGTGCACAAGCCACAGTGCAGGGAGAAAAAAAGAGTGAGGTCATCGCGAGTTACGAAAAAAAAAAAAAAACCCCAAGAAAACTCGCATCATGCAACACCGCCGCATTATTCCACGTTGCAGCTGGCGCGTCCACCGCCGTCGCTCATCATAGCTTCATCCTTGGAAATGTAAAGCAGATCCATTCCATATGGCAAGTGTGCACAATCATCGCCGAGCTCACCACAGGATACCTACTGCTTGCCGCCGGATGGATGGAGCTCCGAGGTGCCTTACGTAAGGGGGCTTCCCGCTGTACTTCAGCGTCAGTCCACCCGCAATGAATACCCTGAATTGGCATTGCACTGAGGAGGCGCACTGCTTCCTACTCATCCGCAAAAAAAATGTCGCTCGTGACATTTGCAACATGAGCGGGGACGGTCAATTGTTGAATGGAAAATAAAATGCTGTGCAGCAAGGGGTAAATGCACCCACCCGCTGCACTGCATGAGCTGCGCTGCTTCTCATTTGCTCGCTTGGAAAAATGTCGCTGGTGAGAGTTGCAAAATGCAAGTTGCAAACTTAACAAAGAGACAGCCAGTGTGCACCTGGCCACGGGCACGTACCGGCTGTCACGCCAGTCCACCCACTGCGCTGAGGCGCTGACCCAGGCAGACGCCGCAGGCTCACTTCATTCACCTCCTCATTCGCTTTTATTTCTTTAAAAAATGTCGCTGCACCAGTGACAGTTGCAAAAAGTCAGTTGCATTCTGGACGAGGGGACCAGTCCGAGATATGTGCCTTACCTAAGCAAGAAAAAGATGTCGCTGTTGACAGTTGCACCTTGGATATCTTGGGGGCGTTTGTCAGTTTCAAGACAAACAAAAAGCATGATGCGTCGACGGGGAGTCGAACCCCGGTCCCCAGCTCACTGGAACAAGTTCGAATGGAAGGCTGGGATGATAACCGCTACACTATCGACGCGGTGTGTTGTAGATCACGAGGATCTGCTGATGTCAGTTTCAAGACGGGGCCATCTAGTTCAGGGCCATTGACAATTGGAGGTCGTCAGTTAGGGCAGACACCATTGCCAGTTCGGCGCATCGTCGATTTGGGTCTTCAATGAAGAGTCAGTCCAAAGAGGGGGCTATCGCTGATTCGGAGCCATTGACAATCCGAGGTCATCATCAGTCAGAGCAGAGGCCGTCGCGAATTCGAGGCCGCCGCCGATGCGGCCGTCCCCGATTCGGGTCCGTCGCCAATTCAGGGTTTCGCCAATCCGGGAGGGTGCGGCCATCCCAACAGGAACCTCCCTCAATCATGACTTGCCAGTGTGCCGGGCAAATTCCCAGTAGGCTGCGTCTTAATTGGAGAAGTGCCTGCATCCACTGAGAGGATGTTCCGTGGTTGAGAGCGAACCCCGGCGGTGTTTGGACCGTTGTCAGCATGTTTGTTCGGTTGGTGCGTTTGGCGATGGATTGCGATTTCCAACATGCGCTGCGGCGAGATGACGACGCGTTCGGGGTCGGGCTCAAGTGTCAAGTGATGTAAAGTTAGGTCATGAGGATAGTAATCGGCAAAGGAGATTAAATGAGATTGCCTTCATAGTAGCAAAGGGCGGCAAGGTAGTGTTGAGGAGAATGAGATGACTTAGAGTTAAGTGACGGTCTTAAGGTGTGGAAATTCTCATGTAAGGCCTAGAGGTCCCCGTGTGACTAGGGGGCGGCAGGTGAGATGTCCTAATATCTTACAGTAGATATTAAAGTTCTCTACAGATGACATCTGGTTTCCTCCAGACAACATCTGGTTTTCTCCAGATTACATCTGCTTTATCTATAGATTACATCTGGTTTCTTGCAGATGACATCTGGTTTCTATAGATACCATCTGGCTTAACTACAACCACAGCCGGATTTTACGGTCGGCAACTACACTATCTAGATCCTCTTAAGCTTCTTATGCTAAAACTACTTTTTCCGACCGTAAAAGTCGACCTGTTAAGGCGGAGTGCTGGGTGGAAAAGTGACTTCGCTGACGCCCAGACGGCCTGGCGCTGAGGACGCGGGCCACCCGGTGTTGCTGTTAGGTTCTACCCCGCCTTGTACCCCGCCTTCTGCACAAATTGGGGCACCGGAAAACGGACTCACAAAAGGGAGCGAAGAAGACGGACGGGGTCGAGCGCAAGAGGAGGGGAAGCAGTGATGGGCGAGTACGAAGGCCCTCTCGGAGCTCAAGGGGAGCTTGGAGGTGTCGCAAGGAGTTTCTGGACGTCTGCTCGAACATAATCAATGGAATCAAGTAGAGGCGGCCAAGCGAGACTCGGCTGGCCGTCGAATGTGGCGGGATCGGGACGGGGTTGATTATGACATTGTGTTCGGCTTCGATCTTGGAGGTTCAGAGACCAGCGCTGGCCGGGTGTGGCTGGGGAATCGAATTGGCATCCTGCAGAGTCGGAATCGTTGTTGTTCGTCAGTCAATGGCAGCTGGGTATCGGTCGTCGGTCGTCAACTACGCCCGTGATGCAACGGCTTGGATGACATTGTTGGACGACATTGGACCACGCGATATGGACCATAACAATGAGGCTTGTGAGCGGGCGAAAGTTGAAAAGGTTCGCTGTTGACTTCAAACAAGTCGTGGTGTTTTAGTGTCATTGTTCTCTAACAGAGACAGTGGTTTAAGGAAAAAGTTGTGGCAACGCTTTACACTGTATTGGCAACTGGAAGAGATGAGGCGGGGTGGGGGAGATCTGTGATGTCATGGAGTGGGGGTGGGGTGGGATTCCAATCAGGGTTCCCCACCTGCAGCTCCCTGCCACAAATGCAATACGCCGCACAATATAATATAGCTACCCTTATAATCTAGCTATTAATATTATCTTACTATACCTAATAAGTATATATTTAATATTTAATATTCTAAAAGATTAAAACTCTATTTTAATAAGCTTTATAATATATATAGTAATATATAAATAGCTTTATTTAAAGTTAGAGGGAATAAAACCTTAATAAGAAATATTAATCTATAAGAGATTATCTCTTTTACTATTAAGATTATATTATAACTTTTATTTTTTTATTTTTTATTCTATTTACTTAAAATATCTTTTTTTTATATCTTTAGCTTTATATTAATTAATATTAATATCCTTATTAATATAATTATTAACTCTAACTATTAGCTTTAACTTCTAAATATTATTAAAAATAATTATTTCTCTTATTTAAAGTATATTAAAAAGTATTTAAAAATATATTATATTAAAAATATTATAATAAATATTATTCTATTAAAAAAATAAATAATTTAAAAATATTATATTATTTATATAACGTTATAAAAGTATTAAAACTAGTATATAGCTTAAGTAGTAGTTAAAATAAAAAAAGAGCTATTAATAATACTTTATATATTATAATATAATAAGCTATATAATAACTTTAAGCTTAATCTATTTAATACCTTAGTAATAATAATATAATATATAGAGGTATTAGTTAGGATCTAGACATATTAGATATAAGGTTAATAGTTTTAGATATATTAGGTATAATTAGGCTTAAATTAATCCTTATTATTAAATAATAGCGCTAATATAGGAAAGGTAATATATAATAGCTCCCTGCTACTGCGGCATTAGCTGTCAGCTACGCCCAACAGATGCAGCAGTCACTAGTATTCGACCTTCTTCTCTCGTCCCCTCGTGTCGTCCTGAACTCCAACATCCAAACATCAACACTCAAAGTCAATGCGACCGACTTCAAGTATGACCGACTTTAAATATAACCAACTTCAAACATGACCAACTCTAAGTATGACCGATTCTAAGTATAACCGACTTTGAATATGACCGACTTTGAATATGACCGACTTTGAATATGACCGACTTTGAATATGACCGACTCCGAGCATGACCGACTCGAGCATGACCGACTCCAAGCATGACCGACTCCAAGCTTGACCAAAAGCCAGCCAGCCATCCCGCCCGATCCCCAAACATTCGAAATTTTCGACCATCTGGGGCTGTTGTGTCAATCCGGTCCGAGGAGCTGCGGAGTTGCAACCATCAGTCTGCTCTGGACCGATGGCAGGCCTGACAAACGCGGCCCCGGTGCCCTAACCCAGAGCGATCAGGCCTATCGCGACGTACGTCTTTTGCCCAACCTGCCCGCCTATCCTTGTTCATACTTCGGCATACTGATCGCATCCTGCCTTTCCAGTTTGATGACGATTCCATTCCCACGACTAGGAGACCAAGTACCGGGCGCAATTTGGCAGGTGTTGGAGACCGGCTACGCGGCGCTTGCCAATCGTGATTCTCCGCCTGCACGACACGATCCCTCATACCGAACGAAATCATCCTTGCCGACCGAATAAGGACCATCTCTCCGATACTCGCTGGTTTGGCGATCTACGTTGCATCCATGTCTTGCCCAGGAGAGTTGCCGCGCACAAACCCACGTACATCAACCCTTCATGGCAATGGCACTCTGGAGCTGACCTCCCGATCCGATCCCTCCCCGAACAAACCGGCTCGTGTCCGCTAGCTACTCCTACCGGCTCTATGGTCAAGCCGTCGCTCCCGCTACACGTCGCCGCTGGGTACCCGGCAAGCTTCCAAACCGCCTCTCGTTAGCCTGTCTCTACGAGAGTCGAAGCTTGATCCAGAACCAGCTACGCTGAAGCTGATACTACCTGACACGGAATACTTCAGCAACGTGGTGACGTCGGCGAGACTAGGCGAAGGGCGGGACAGAACCCGATGGCGTGCGCTAGCAAGTCGAGGAGAGATCTAGATCTGCTCGCAATGGCTGAAGAAGCAACCCTCGGGCAAGGATCAAGACAACCGCGACCGATTTATTTCAGGCAAGATCAACCTACCGTTCCAACGCTATCTATGGACTCCCGGTGATGGTGCGTCGGGCGGCCCGCCGCTACCCAGCTCTGCCGAGCACGCGAACTCCACGAATGTCCGAGTTCGGCGACTGTCTCTGTCGGCGGGCGAAGTATTTGGTTGAGCCCGGCCGCCCGGGGCTTTCGAATACGGCGTTGGATCGCTACCGACCTCCAGTCCTCGAAGTCACATCGGTTTCACCGTCACCGCTTACGTCTGCAAGAAGGGCGAAGATGGCGATGATGATTGCGACAGTGTCGGCAAGCTGAACCAGGTGGATTTGGCCGGAAGCGGAAACGTCCAAAGTTCCGGCGCGGAGGACCAGTGCGGAGGACAAACGCGCTGCCGAGGCAGGCCTGGTCAAGAAGAGTCTGTTGATCCTCATCCGAGTCGTGATACATTTCGGATCTTGAGGGAGACATACGACGCCGTGGAGCCTCATTGTCTGTCTCCTGCGGAACAGCTGGGGTAGCACCTACATCTCTCGATCCGATCATCTCTATTCTGTCGACTGCGGCAGCACTCCCTTCGTATCATCGACAGAGCCGAGCGGTAATGCCGTCTACTGTATGTACACCCCGGCGATCTGCGGTCGCCACGCTTGTTCCCCGTGAACTGCTCGTTGCGGTTTCTTCCTACTAATGCCATTTAGGCCCCGCAGCCCAGAGCTTGACATCCCATACTTGACAGCAACGTGTGGGCGCGAAGACAACGTTCCTTTGATTGGAACCCGACGGAGAATACTGTTCCCTCTCTCGAAGATACTCGAGAGGTGCGCAACGCGGGGAAAGGCTGGCTTGAGGAGCAACACTGGTTTCAAGCACTTGTATCAAGCACTCTACACCGACGTGACGATGTGCCTGAGGCACGGCCAAAATGTGTGGGCGTTGTAGTGCTGTATGGAATTACGAAGATCTTCCGGGAACGAGGCTCCCTACTTCTTCCAGACAACGTGAAGCAACCCAAGGCCCACCCTCGAAACCACGTGTTCACCAGCCTGCCTCCCTGGGCCTTCTAAGTCGAGCCGATCTATCGTGTTCCGAGTGGCTTTTCCCTGTTCCCCAGTGCGCTCCCTCCTCGTTCTCTTCCAGCTTCGCTGCGCGCTCCCACGCCCCCCTCCCTAACTCCCGGGATTCGAACATGGCGACATCACACGAACGAAGCCCACACCCACGTCTGGGAACGCCGTGCATCAGAATCAGATCTCGGCCAGCCCCGGGACGAGGCCCGCGTTCTCCGTGACTGCTGGTCCAGGAGTCTTGTCGAGTACGAGAGCATGAAGAACACGAGTGCATCACGATGGATTGCGGTGCAGCATCACCCCGCCTTGGGATTGACGAGCTTGCTCACGTGTTTACTCGGTAGTACAACGTTGGAATCTTGACTTGCCACAAGGATTCCAGCCATTCGCCATGCCGAAGGAAATCCCCTTGCACGCGCAAAACTCGAACAGCGGAAGCTGCGGAACCAGCGACCATCAGAGTCCACCCGTTCAGAACGAGAGATACACCCAATGAGCCTGAGCAGTATGGATGGCGGAGAGAAGATGATGTGCTCGTCGCCCCTTGAAACCACCACCAGCCATACCAGCACTCGCAAAGTTGCACTCCACATCCCAACCTCCACGCAGCTGGCTGCCACACATCGTGGTCGGAGCATTTTCACTACTTCAGTCGCATCTTCAGACGTCGTTTTATTGTTCAGTCCGTCCGTCAAGGCGCAACTGGTAATCAGCCAGACCACTGCGCCAGTCTCGAGACCGATTTCCGTCGCTTCAACCCGACGGCTCTTAGGAAGAAGCAAGCCTACCCGAGCGTCTTGCTTGCACGCAGCCGCTGACCGTCAACGAGAGCCGATGGTGTTGCCTTGCAAGAACCCTTCAAACCCTGGCGCGCGCGCTGCGTCTCAACAGGACAGGGGACGTTCGGCTTGAGGTACCACGCTGGCGTCTCTGGATGTTTCGGGGCGATAGCTCGAGTGGCACGAAGAGTCATCTGATTATTACCAGGAAGGACGAACACCCCTGAAGACTGGTATGTACTCACAGACTGAGTCGCTTGTCTCCGTCACCTACTCGAGATGTTGACAAGACCGTCAGCAAAGCATTTCACTTAGTCGAGATACCGATGCTGGGCCTCGGTCAAGAGCGTGGCTCAAAAACGCAGCTGGGACAGCTGAGACACGCCTGCTGGACGATGACTTGGTAAAAGGTCCCTGGTCTCAGGGGCATGACGTGGCTTCAAGGCGCAGAGTGCAGCTGGAATGTACCGTTGGTATAGCATTTGTCGTTCCAGAGATGAAAGAAGCATGTCGCTGCAAGGTCCGCCGCTTTTCGTGATCGAGCCTATCCACGAGGAGGTAGGGCACTGCTTTAGGCGGCGCCGAGATCTTTAGAATCAAGCATTTTCCCGGAGGCAATGGGGTTTTCTAGTGCGTCGAGGTATACATCCTCCAAGTGGGTTTCGTGGAAAGCCCTGGCCAAGTATTCGCAACCAACTTGAGGTGGGATATCATCTAAAGAGATAAGAATGCGAAGCTGGGAATATTGCTGAGAGAATCAACAGGCGACATCGGCAAGAGATGATCCCCTGTCAGTATCATACACGTCAAACGATAAAGGTCTTAATCCATCAGAGAGAATCAAGACGTTGCCCCCCGACTGGATGATTCATTTGCATCGCTTGCTGTACCGACTGACTCAAATACACGCACCGACCTCGGACTGGATTCCTTCGAGGTCCGGAGTTGGATCTCGAATGAGACTAGCGAGACTGGCTCACCCCATCTCAGAAAGTTCTCAGAAATTTCGAGGAGGCTGCGTTCTGGCTTGAGCATCCCGTCACACTCCTCCCGAGTCCATGTGAAAGGGCTGCTTCCCTTTTGTTCCAAGGTACACCGGGCCTAGTACTCTCCAAGGCCGCCATCGCTTCTTCAACCTCCCGGAATTCCCATTTGCGGAGTCACGCGAACCGCGGGCTGCAAGCTCCAAAGCCCGCGCACTAACTTGGTGCTCCGGACACAGTCTCGACTTTGAGCGTCGAATTGGGCGTATGGGCGAACGGCTGCTGGGGCGCACATCATGGAGGATCATGCTTGTACGGAGGCTTCCGTCGAATCCTAAGCGGCTGCCTACGCAATTCGGATTTCCAATGTCCTAAGAGTTGGAACCTACTACGAGCAACCTATGAAGAGGTGGGAGACAGCACATCTGAGAATATGGGAGCGCGAGTCCTCCCCGCGGCAATCATGTCACAGCCTCGCAAGGCTTATTCGGGGCAGTGTTATTCGGGGCAGTGTGTGACTGTTTGAGAGGATTGTGGCCATTGATATCCAAATCGCGTCGTATCGTGTTGAGACGTTTTGGCTGGACAGGGTGGTCATGTATTCCAACACGGTCTCCCAGGCTTGAAACATGAATATAGAGCTCATGGTCCTGCGCCGGGGCGTGCTGATATGGGGGCTAGGTGAGGTCTGCGGATATCTGGAGAAGCTTGTGGCGAACGCGTGTGGTGGAAGAGAGCTATGCAGCAGGAGAGGCAGATAGATGTGAAGATGGAGGGAGCTTAAAGCGTAGTACTAAGGTAGCGACGGCGTATATGAGCGCAGCAACAGGAAGAGCAAGTGATAGATACCGTACTGTGGAAAGCCTCGGGGAAGAGGATCGGAATAAGTCCATTGGTTCCTCGACGACGCGGACGTCAGCAGCGGCGAAGCGTGATTCAAGATTCGCATGAGCAACGATGCTGTCATCGGGGGCATCGAGGCATGAGCGTATACCGGTATCAACACTGCAGTTGTTGCAAACATGTAGATCGGGTGTATCCAAAAAAAGATGGGAGGATTCGGGGTCGCATGTCATGTTGAAGGCTTTTCTCGACAGACTCGGCGGCGGCCGTGGTGGCACCGTTCTCAAGGTTGCACAGAGGTCTTTCGGGAAAGCGAGCGGTGAAACGAAGGACGATGTAGCGGGAGGAGGCTTCAGGTTGGTCTTTGATGTTGCTGTCGACGTCTGTGGAAAGAAGATCTTCATCTTGGAGGATCGGTGGGGTTGTGGTGATGAAGCTCGAGACAACTGGACGATTGTTATCAGAAACCTTCTTGAGTCACTGTCGGTGGTCAATCTGACTGACATGAGACAGATCCTGCGCGACTGAGTGCAGGTAGAAACGAAGTAGCTCCTCCCGAGGGAGCACCCAAGCCCATCTTCAGCGGACTTCAGGAGAAGACTGATCCGTCGGAATGCATGCAGAGTCAAAGGCGAGTGCTGGCGCACCATGGTAAATCATGCGATGTTGTTTTGCGTTCCGTTGCGTCGTATCTGCGTAGGATGCGTCACTTGACGATCCTGACGGAAGAAAAGCCGAAGAGAAGGGAACACGACCGAGTCCTAGGGACTTGGAACCAGGGATCAAGAAGGAGACAGACGAAAATTAGCAAAACAATACATGGCCGTTTGTTGTTAAGCAGCCACGCTCACCAGGAAGGCCCGTCAATGGAAGCAGTAAGCATTTGACCACATCGCCGGGGAGGGCGCGGTTCCACCAGCGGCTGGCTGTTGCTTGCATGCGGCTTCAAACGGCACCATCACCACAGCGAGAGAACTCACATCGAGGTAAGACATCAACCGGGTGAGCCACGCCCCGAAAATGGAACTGGAAAACGCGCCGTCCTGTTCCAGGGATGTGACTGTAATGCGCCAGGCACCGACGACGTGCGTCTTGTCTAGGCTTCTGTGTACCATTGACCAGAGGTCTCGACTCTTTGTAGCGATCCGACCTGTGCTGATTCGTGGCCGTGTATCATTAGGGTGACTTCTACTCAAGCTTCAAGTACTGGCTGATGAGGCATTACCTCTGAGACTCAAGTGACGACGTTCGAAATAGTAGGGAACCACGAGACCGTCGCAAGGCAGTACCTTCAACGTGTTTGGCCTGGTGCTGAGGCTCGCTTGGAAAGCTCTTCGCAGCGGAGCGACGATATTGCTTGTTCGCTTAACCGTTGTTGGAAAACCGACTCGGACCAGGACCTGAGTGATATGTAGGATGACCACGTCTTGGAACCTCTTCAGCCGGCTCAACTTGAGCTTTCCCGGATGATTGCAGCACCAGCTCTGCTGGTGCACATGAGCTCTCTTATGAACCTTGGCCAAGGACACAGTGGCACTCAATCGGATAGTGAATGGCGGGAATCTTCCGTCTTTTTACAACTTGGCCACTCGTGACTGCGAGTCGACGAGTCCGAGCGGCGGGCAACTGGCTTCGTGGAGGAGGTGGCTAGGTGGCCTCGTCAGGCCAAAAAACGGCTCCTCTTCAGGCTTTTCGTCGAGTCGTGATGCTGGAAATCAACGGCAGATCAAGGACCGTTCAAGTGTGGCACTGGGAAGTGGTGTCAGTCAGCAACACGGCCTCGGGAAGTGGTCTTGAAAAGATGTATACCACCACAAGCATAGCCTCTAGGCAATAGTCAGGTAGTACTTCCAGGACATGGAAGCTTAGTCCTCGATGTCTGTATCCGAGAGGAAGAATGTGGTTTGGGCTGGTTATCTCGTCCATGGGAAAAGCTGAAGGCCTCGTCGTTGACGATCCTAAACGGCGCGGTAATACATTGTTCTCGTTATCGTTGTTGGCCTCCCGTGCGATGATGGCCTGTGGTGGAATCATGGCGGCACTGTGGCTCGTGTTGCTGCCCTGGTTGACGCCCATGTCGAAAACGCCTGTGGCTTGGTGGCTGCGGCGGGAGCGGACGGTCTGGCAGCTTTGCTGGTTGAACTGGGATGATGCTGACATCGAGTCTCTCGCACCGCGGTCAGGTCGTTTGAGGACGGGAAGGCGGAAGAGCGGCGTTGCGACCCTCAGCCACTTGTCTCACGCGTGAGAGTGGGGAGCGAACAACGAGACGATCTCTGTCCCGAGTCTCATGGTTTCCGCATCCTCACGAACAATGTCCTCCATCCCTCCGGTGCGGCCTTGCCTCGCTTTCCTGGTCGTTCGGGCTTGCCATGTTGGGCTTTCTGAAGGCGAAGGGAGGAAGATGAAGATGAGACTAGACGGGGTAGTCAGATGAAGTGGGCAGAGAGCTGACAATATGGTGAGACTCGACAGAACAGATCCAGAGGGAGATTCGGAGCTAAATGCATGAATGTCGTGGCGTCCTGCGCTTTGTTGGGAAGATTAGCTGGAGGCCTCGAATTAGGTGGCGTGTCTTGCCTTTCGTCTTGTAGCAGTCAGTGCAGAGTACCTTACGAACCAGTTTCCGCGCGGAGGAGTAGCTGGTGCATGGCCGAGAACTTCGGTCCTACTGCAGAAGGCCAACTGCCTCCCGGTTTTGATGATTATCGCATCAGACTGTTGACTGTCGAAAGGAGCAATACGGGAGCTTGGGCGGAATGAGGCGAAAATTTCGTGTTGTTGTAACTGGGCAAAACCTGGAAGGGGCCAGCTGGCGCGCCCGCCTGGGGCGCGTGCGGGGGGTGACAGCCGGCAGGGGTGGCGCCAGATGGGCGCCAATTTGGCATTCCCCCATGACATTTGGGCTTGTTTTGGCCATTTGGGCCAGTCTGTTATTACATACAAATTGCGCGCCCGAAATACGCGATATCATATGCTCGACATGAATGAAAAACACGCCGTACGGCACTCCGGCCTGGACGGCCAATCACGGGCTTCGCGCCCGTCGTACGAACCCCTCCGGACCCGTCGTACGGACCTTCCGCCGAATCAGAAACCCCCGTTGCCCTCATTAAAATCTCCTCGTGGGTAGGAAAGAGTGGCGATGTTTTCAGGGCCTCATGAGGGGATCTCCCGAGAGTTGCACGTCGTCAGCGCCAGGATTTCTACTTGTTTGCCGGCGGTATGTCCTGTCTCCTGTTATCGGCCGATGATGAATCGGCTCTTGACGGATGGATAGTCATCTCAGTCATTCTAATGACCATCGCCCATTCATCCATGACTCCCGACGGCATGTGAGCCAGCCGCAACGTGGTTGACAAAACCAGAGCTTGAAACTACGAACGTCTGTTAGCCGGCTCTTTCGTGTTCTAAAGGGGGGACTTGGTGCACCAGCTGGCCATTGCCTGGAAATGCCGCTTCATCTGAAACCATGTTCATTGCCAGCGTCGTGCAGGATTCCTCGAGTATATCCCTCGGAGATCATGTCCACGCGTTTATCAGGGGCAGGAGCGATATTGCGAGATCGAGGGTTCTGGTGAAGGATATATCAGTCTTGCAGCCCTTTAAAAGCGGTCTCAGCCTCCGTTCATGGCCGTGATCATCCTCAGGACACGGGCGGATGGTGATGATGTTGACTGGGTTGAGTTTGCTGTAAATGCGGAAGAGCCGTGCTTGTGATGGAAAACTTATGTAGCGTATGAAAAGGTCCCATCGGGAGGTATTCAGCTCCTCCAGCTTCTAGCTTTTGGTTGGCCCTACTGCGGCTACCTTTGACCAATTGTACTTTCGCCAAGGACTTAGCCAAGTGGTGATGTCCATGGTCTTTGGTTCTTAAAGAGGGCGAACTGTCTGATGTCTCGGCGGAGACTCGACCCCAGAACTCTTTGTCGCGCGCAAGCTCAGCGAATGTCGTCTGCGAAGTTTCGTTAATGAAGTTGCTGAGGTGGGCCGGCTCTTGTTTTCAAGTTGTAGACGTCTGCCTCCAACATCATCAACTCTCCCTTCGCAAGTGCACTCAGAAAGACTGTGCATCACAAGACTAGAGGAGGAGAATCATATTACCAACGCAGTTGCAGTAGCAGCAAGTAAGAGAGGACTTCTTAACTGCGAGGTTGCCACCGTCGACTACATTTGAACCGGTGCCGTCCCAGGCTGTATCTGGTACACAGGAAAGCAGAAGCCTGCCTCTGAAGGCCGCCCAGCTAGGCAAGAACATGATCAAGACTGCGCACGTAGAACATGTTGGCAGCAATGTTGCAGAAATGACCACAACATATCGGCCCATCAAACAAGTAATACGCGAGATAACTACGGCCAAAATTCTCTGACTGACAGTTGGACGAATCTGAGCAGCCGCGGCGGGAGACTGATGGTTGCTCTGATCAATAGACTCTGACCGGCCATGTCTCTTCTCGGAACGTCGCATCGCCGATCCGACCTGGAGGTGGTGTCAATGTTATCTCCCGTGCATAGGACATAGTATATGCATTTATGGTTCCGCGTATCCTATGTCTCACTTCTGTTACTCACGGTGAACAAGAGAATTGCTTGACTCCGAGTGTTTATAACCCGGTAAATAATTAAATACTTGCCACTCTTCTGGTAAACCAGCTTCAGACCACTTCTAGTCCTGTAGATACGCGGCCGTGTGCGGCCAACTGGGTGAAGTACCTATCTGCCTGCTGGCTTAGATGCTGCTAGGTATCTTTCTATTGCAACTTACGCCTCTATTTAGTTTATTATATAGCTTATACTTTATATAGCTCTTATATCTACCTAATATAAAAAGTAGTAAAATATAAAGTATTAATATATTACGGCTAGCTAACTAATAGTGGGGTTTATATTAATAGTAAGTTAGGTAATAATAATAGTAATAGTTATTAGTTATTCTATAGGTCTAATTAAGTAATTATAGGTCTTTAAAGGGCTTAGTAATTAGTTAAGTCCTTAATAAGAGTTATAGAGTAATTATTACTTAGGTATAACTAAAAGTATTATAAGTAATAATTATAAGTTAATTGCTAAAGAGCTATAGAAGTATAAACTTAAGTGGACTTAAGTCTATCCTATATATAAGTCCTAAGTAGCCCTATTGCTAGGTGCTATATCTGCCCTATATAGCTCCTATATCCTTAGTATATAGCTTCTATCTTTGTAGGATATAGATGCTATATCCTAAATATATAGATCTAATCTTCTTATCTTATTATTATATAACTTATACTATAGTTCTTCTATCCTAGGGGGAGCCCTATATATTCCTATAATCCTATATATAAAGGTGCTATTATAACCGCTTAGTATCCTAGTAGGGCGTTCTTTATTAGTTATACCTAATAGGTTATAATATTAGGTCCCCTCTTTAAAGGTTTAGTCCGTTAGACTAATATAAGTAGGTAGTATCTCCTAGGTTGGGGAGGCATTAATTATACTTCCTAATCTTTATAATACTAATATTATATTAGGTTATATTTAAAACCTAAAAGATTTAAAGTCTATTTTTTATTCTACTTATAATAATATATTTAAGCGTTTTAGTTCTATTAATATTATACCTTATACTTATTATTTTTAGGCTAAATATCCTTATTATATAGTAGAGGGTTTAAAAGTCTATTAAGAGTATAAGAATTTAAAGCGTCCTTATAATAGACTAGTTATTACGTTAAGTTATAAGTTAGGTAATATTCTTTTTTAAGGTATTTCTAACTTATTATAATAAAGCGTCTTAATAATTAGCATTAGGAGTGGGAGGAGAAGGAGGAGTAGGTAAGTAACGCCCTATTAGCTCTTTATAAGAAGCTTACTTAAGTATAGTTAGAGGTAGCTAATATAGCTAATTATCTAGCTTATATTTATATAACTTAAAAGTTAATTAAGGAGTAATATATAGAGACGTTTACTTAAGGAATATAGAAACTAGAGGAGGCTAATAATATTCTTCCTATATTAGATACTTATAAGTAATATATTATAGAGGATCTTTAGGCTAGAGGCGTTAAGAATAATCCTTCCTAGGCTAAGTTTAGGATTAGGGAGGAATTTATAGACTTAGGTCCCTTATTTAGTAATACTCCTATAGTAGCTACTAGGAGTGCTAGAGGTTCTTAATAGGTTCCTATAAGTTATCTTTATATTTATACCCTTTCTATTTAATAAGATATTCTATATTTCTATTAATATTATAGTAATTAATAATTTATTCTACTTTATATTTTAGTTTAAGTAGTTTTATAATAATATAGTCTTCTATATATAAACCTATTAGTACTTTTTTAAGAAATAAAATATAAAAGACTAAATAATACTTTATAATATCTAGTAGTATAAGTTTAAAGTTAATATTAGATATCTTTTTTATAATTTTAAAAGGTTTTAGTTTCTTAAAGTCTAACTTATTACTTAGTTATTTAGTTTTAATATTTTAGTAGAGAAGGTATATAATATCCTATTACAGCTAGCTAACTAATAGTGGGTTTATATTAGCAGTAAGTCAGGGATTGAGAACTATAAATAGTATTAAGTCGTTCTATAGGGCTATTTAAGTAATTATAGGTCTTTAAAGGTCTTAGTAATTAGTTAAGTCCTTAATAAGAGTTATAGAGTAATTATTACTTAGGTATAGCTAAAAGTCTTAAGTGAGAATTATAAGTTAATTACTAAAGAGCTATAGAAGTCTATCCTTAAGCTAGACTTAAGTCTATCCTATATATAAGTCTTAAATAGTTTTTCTACCTTAAGGTAATTACTAAGTTCTAATATAGTAATTACTAATTATTATCCTATTAATAATTAATTAGTAATTACTCTTATATATATAGAATAATTACCTTATCTTATTATTATATGACTTACCTATAGTTCTTCCGTTCTGAGGAGAGTCTTCCGTTCCTATATCTTCCTATATATAAATGTCCTATAGCTACTAGGTATGCTATGGGGTATTACCTTAGTCCTATTATGCCTAATAGGTTATAATATTAGGTCTCCCCTTAGATAGTCTTATCCCTAAAACTAATATAAGTAGGTATCTTCTCTTAGGTTAGGGAGGTTAAGTTTATATTTCCTTTATAATACTTATATTATAATAGATTCTTCTATTATATCTACTTTATATTACTATACTTATACCTTATATATTACTAAGTTTAGAACTAAAGTTATACCTTATACTTATTATTATTCCTAAGGTTTATACTATAAAATATTATATAGCCTTAACGTCTATAGTACTTATATAAAGGTGGGAAAGCTTTATAATATAATATAGAATGCTATTTATAAGTATAGGTTGCCTCTTAGTAGAGTTTTCCTTAGGATTATAGCTAACCCTTTTCTAGTTAATTATTTATTAGAGGAGGTAAGCTATCTTAATAATAAGGAAGAAGTAGTAGAGGAGGTTTTATATAAGAAAGTAGAGGTATTATATTAAAAGTCTAAGGCTTTTAGGAGGGCTTAGGCTGAGATAGATAAATCTCTTATAAAATTAGATTATATCTAAAAGATAAAAAGGAGTATATTTAAATAGGGCTATTTAGCTATAGAGGAGGAAGAAGCTAGTAAGCTAGTTATAGAGGCTTCTTCCTCTATAGTTACTAAGGTCTAGTCTAATAGTGCTATTAATATAATTAACTAGGAAGTAGTATTTTAGGATTTAGAGTTATCTAGCTTTAGTAGTAGTCCTAGAGTAGTTCTTAGGAGTATTAGAGGTTCTTAGTGGGTTCCTATGAGTTATCTTTATGCTTATATCCTTTCTACTTAATGAGATATTCTATATTTCTATTATTATTATAGTAGTTAATAATTTATTTAACTTTATACTCTAGTTTAAGAGGTTCTATAATAATATAGTCTTCTATATATAAACTTTATAGTGCTTTTTTAAGAAGTAAAATATAAAAGACTAAATAGTACTTTATAGTATCTAATAGTATAAGTTTAAAGTTAATATTAGATACCTTCTTAATAATTTTAAAAGGTTTAAGTTTCTTAAAGTCTAACTTATTACTTAGTTGCTTTATTTTAATATTTTATTAAGTGAGATAGATACTATCTCCCTCTTTTAGGGTTAGTCCCTTAACCCTTTATTAGTTAGTATAGGTATATATACGTTTATATATAAATTTAAGTTCTTTTAGGAGTTCTTATTAGATTTCCTTGAGTTTATTGATGTCTACTATAGCTTTTAGAGCTACTAGGCCTTATTATAGTTTATTATAGATTGTTAGGTTAAATCTATAGTTTAGATAGAATGGGGATTCTTTTATACTTTCTCCTATTATACTATTATAGGCAAACTAGGCTATAGGTAGTAATTATACCTAGTTATCTTACTAGTAGTTAATATAGTAGTATAGATAGGTTTCTATAATCTAATTAATTTATTCTATCTAGCTATTAGTTTATAGATAAAAAGTAGTAGATATTTTATAATTAGATCTAAGCTATGAGATTAGGGATCTCTAAAACTTAGAAGTAAATAACTTATCTCTATTAGATATAATTTCCTTTAGCGTTCTATATTAGCTAATAATTATCTATAGAAACTTATAGGTGAGGTCTTCTATAGTATTAGACTCTATATATAGGATAAAGTATAAATACTTTATAAGTCTATTAATAATAACTAGGATATTATTATAGTAGACCTTAGTTGTTAGTTCTTAGGACTTAGGTAACTTAGTAATAAAGTCTAATAAGATAGATTCCTATATAGTTTATAGCATTAGGAGTAGCTATATCTTACTATAAGGCTAATATTAGTTAGGTTTACTTTTTATATAAACCTTATAGTCCCTAATTACTAAAAATACTTCTTATTATATAGCTATTTTATTATAGTATTATCTAATGCATTTCTATATCTTAGTTACGCCTTAGTAGCTATATATAGGAGTAGAGTATATCTCCCTAATAGCTTTAGGAGACATCCTTCTAGTTGTGCTAGTATTATCTCTTCTAGCTATCATTAAGAGTCTAGCTGCTGGTATAAGGTCTCCTTTCTTATCCTTCTTGAGGATTACTTAGGTTTCCTTAGGTACCTAGACTTTATGGTCTGGTCTCCTACTAAGAGCGTCTACTCTTCTATTTTCTTTACCTTTCTAGTAGATAATTTTAAAGTTAAATTCTAAAAGGAATTTAGACTATCTAATCTATTATTTATTAAGTTCTTTTAATATAGTAAAGTAGGTAAGATTCTTATAATTAGTATAGACCTTAACTTTATACCTTATTCCTAATAGTTTAGGTCTTTATTCCTTAAATGCTTTAATAATTACTATAAGTTCTTTATTATGGATTTAATAGTTAAGTTTTAGGCTATATAGCTTATATAAGAAGAAGGTATATAGGTGTAGCTATCCTTTATTATCTTATTAGCCTAGCTATCCTCCTATAGCGTAATCTAAGGAGTTAGTCTTAACTTTAAATAGTTTCTTAGGGTTAGGTATAATAAGTATAGGTTCTAATATAACTTATTACTTAATCTTATTAAAGGCTTATTCTTACTCTTCTTCCTATTACTATAGGGTATCTTTCTTTAAGAGCCTTATAAGAGGGTTATTCTTATTTAAGTATCCTTCTAGGAATTATTAGTAATAGTTTATATATCTAATAAAGGATTATATATCCTTAACGTTTTAGGGTATTAGCTAATCTTATACTACTATAATTTTATCTTTTGATATTTTAAGGATTCTAGGGGCTATTATAAAGCCTAGGAATTTAACTTCTTAGGTATAGAATTTGCTCTTTTTTAGTTCTACTAGGAGTTTAGCTTCTTAGAGTTTCTATAGCACTTAATATATATACTTCTTATAGTCTTCTAGCGTCTTTAAGAAGATTAGGATATTATTAAGATAAACTATAATAAATATATCTAGGTATTCTTATAGGATATAATTAATTATTATTTAGAATATTATAGGTATATTAGTAAGTCTAAAGGGCATTACTAGGTACTTATAGTATCCTTAGCGTGTTTAGAATGCTATTTTCTATTCTTTACTTGATTTTATACGTATTAAGTTGTAGGCTCCTTTTAAGTTGAGTGCTATAAACTACTAGGCTCTATATAGTAGATCTCTAAGTTCTAAGATAAGTAGTAGTAGGTAGTAGTTCTTAATTATAATATCGTTAAGTTTTCTATAGTTAATATAAAGTTATAGTTTACTATTCTTTTTAGGTATAAATAGGATTAGATATCCTACTAGTAATATAGAGGGTCTAATATATCCCTTCTATAGGTTTTCTTTAAGGTAAGCGTTAAGTACTTCTATTTCTTTTTAATTAAGTCTATAGATTGCTTCTAGCTTTAGCTCCTTCCCTTCTCTTAGGGGTATCTTATAGTTATAGTTGCTATATTCTAATAGTCCTATTTTAAGTTCTTTAGTAAATAGTTTCTAGTATTACTAGTATTTTTTTAGGATAAATAGAAGTTAATCTTTCTTATTAATATCTATTACTAATAACGTCTTAGCGTTTATATCCTTAATTTATAGATATACTAAAAATCTCTTTACTTTAGGAGTTCTAAGAGGTTTATTTAAGGTACCTCTTTTAGGCTACTACTTAGTAACTAAATCCTAGTCCTAATGGAGTTAGCTAGTTCTCTAATCTATCTATAGGTTGCTATTATATAACTATAGTCTTCTAAGGATAATATTATACTTATCTCCTATCTCTATAATATTAAAGTTTAGTTGCTTATTTTAGCTATAGATCTATATAGGGAGGTGCGCTATCTCCACTATAATATATCCTCTATTATATTAGACTTATTCTCCTTTAATAGTACTAAGTTTATAGTAGTTTCCTTCTGCTTTTCTTTGCTAGGTTATCTATTATCTATTTACTATACTAGGTGATATGAAGTTGCTTTAGGCTCTACTATCTATTATTATAGTAGCTAGTCTTCTATTAAGTTATATCTAAACTTAGATATACTCATATTATTAAGCTAGGTATACCCTAGTTATACTATATAGGGACCTTATCTTATCTACTTATTATTATCCCTTAGTTTTAGTAGGCAATCTTAGTTTTTTAACTAGTTATCTCTATAGTAGGTAATCTATTTCCCTTTATATTATGCCTTTTAGAGCTAGCTCTCCTTATACTTTACTATAGGGGGGGTTACTTTATTTTAGCTAAGTTGCTATACCTTAGCTTTATTTTCTCTATAGATTATATATTTATCTTATTAGCAATCTTATTAGCTTATATTAATATTATAGAGGTATCTTATAGGGTATTCTTAGCTTAATCTAAAGGTTATAATTTATCTATTAAATAGCTTAAGTTCTTATCTATATATTTAGCTAATTTAATAGACTTTCTTAATAGGTTCTTAGTTATACCTTCTAGGGTAGAATTAATATATATACTTATCTCTAAGATGTTCCTTATAGTTATTAAAGAAGTATTATAGCTAGTAGAGGTATTAATAGTAGTTACTTTCTATATATAAGTATAAGTAGTTATTTAGTCTAAACTCTAGTTTATAGTTTCTATTACGCTATTCTCTTGAGGTGCTAAAGAATTTAAGTATCTATTTGTCCTTTATAGGATTAATTTTCTAGTACTAAAGGCGTTTACTAGCTCTAGTGGTTTTATTATTAGAGTCCTCTTTAGAGCTAGTATTATTAATACTAGGTTTATACTTATAGATAGCTACTATCTAAGTATATTATTATATAACGTTATAAGGCTTATCTAAGTTATAGGTTAGTTCTTATTTAAGGCTAATATATTTAGACGTCTTAAACTATTTGTTTTCTTTAAGGGCCCTATATTCTAGGAGGCTATTAAGTTATTCTTAAGCCTTATACTTAAGTTTACTATAGCTTCTATATCCTATAGCAATAGTTTGTTGATTTAGGGGTCTACTAATATTCTTTACTCTAGTAGTATTATATCCCATTCTGCTAGGGTTCTTAGGGTATTATCCTATATATTCCTTAGAGTCTAAGTAAACTCTATAGTTATTATTAAGGTAGGTAGTCTAGCTAAGTTATTTATAAGGGATTACCTTAATAGTAGTACTAACTTATCTTTTCTTAGGTACTAGCTAGAAGCGTTCTTTCTTAGGTGCTCTATATTCTTTTATAAGGTATCTATTCTTATTATAGTTATAGTACTTAATATTCTTCTTCTAGCTATTACCCTTATTATTATTATTACACTAGGCTGCGCTAAGATCTATAGGTCTACTATAGTGTCTATAGGTAGTGCTATTACGTTTATTATGTTAATTATTATTATAGTATCTAGGCTGCTACTAGTACTTATAGCTAGAGTTAGTAGGTTATTATTATTTGCTTTTCTCCTTATATTACTTATATAGTTAGTTATTAATCTTAATAGTAAGCTTAATATACTAGAGGAAGTCTTTAGGTCTATTAACCTTAATAATTTTATCCTTAACTTTATCCTTAAGGTTATTATAGAATATAAAGATCTTATCTTTATTAGTTAAGTCTAGCTAGATATAGATCTATTAGAACTCTATAGTATAGTCTTTAGCTAATTTAGTCTATTTAAGGTAAAGTAAGTCTTATTTAGCTTATTATTTCTTATTAGGGTCTTAAAATAGAAACTTTAGGGCAGACTTAAAGCCCTAGAAGCTACTAAAAATATCTCTAACTTTAGTAGAATAGTAGTTAAGTATTTCCTTATTAAAGTACTCTTTAAGGAAGGGTTTAAACTACTAGAGGGCTTATCCCTTAAGGAAGGTAGATATATAGATAACCTTCTTAGTTCTATTCTTAAAGTTACTATAATAAAAATTCTAATAGTTCTTAACTTAGATAAGGAATCCCTTAAGCTATCCTAAGGATCTATTAAAAGGATTAAGAGAGTTAAGTTAAAGCTTCTCTTATCCTTCTATAATAGGGGTAGTAATAATATTAGTAGTAGCTTAAAGAGTATAGTTTTACTATTTAAGTTCCTAGGTATACTAGTTAGATAGGTATATAGTAGCCTAAAGTTCTTTAGTAGTGCGGGCGTTAGCATTAAATATTTCCTATATCTATTAGATATTATAGTTAGCTTATTTAAGCTATTCCTTAAGTATATTATTATTATTACTATTATTATTATCTTTTATTCTCTAATCCTTAAGTTCTTAAGTAAGGTTCTTCTTAATAGGGGCCTTCCTAGTGCTAGAGGAGGATCTAGTGCTAGGGGTCTTTCTAGAGAGTTATAAAGATATTATAATATTATTAGTAGTTTTTAAAGGGTAACTTACTAAATAGGAGTAATTAAAGTATTATAGCTAGCTAATTAATAGTGGGTTTATATTAGTAGTAAGTTAGGGATTGAGAACTATAAATAGTATTAAGTCGTTCTATAAGGCTATTTAAGTAATTATAGGTCTTTAAAGGTCTTAGTAATTAGTTAAGTCCTTAATAAGAGTTATAAAGTAATTATTACTTAGGTATAGCTAAAAGTCTTAAGTAAGAATTATAAGTTAATTACTAAAGAGCTATAGAAGTCTGTCCTTAAGCTAGGCTTAAGTCTATTCTATATATAAGTCCTAAATAGTTCTTCTACCTTAAGGTAATTACTAAGTTCTAGTATAGTAATTACTAATTACTATCCTATTAGTAATTAATTACTAATTACTCTTATATATATAGAATAATTACTTTATCTTATTATTATATAACTTACCTATAGTTCTTCCGTTCTAAGGAGAGTCTTCCGTTCCCATATCTTCCTGCATACAAATGTCCTATAGCCGCCAGGTGTGCTGCGGGGCATCACCCTGGTCCTGTCATGCCTAACGGGTCGTAACATATCCCCCTCCTTTAGAGTTAGTCCCTTAACTCTTAAGGTATTAGTATATCTATATATTTATTTATATATAAATTTAAGTTCTCTTAGGAGTTCCTATTAGATTTCCTTAAGTTTATTAATATCTACTATAGCTTTTAGGGCTACTAGGCCTTATTATAGTTCTCTATAGGCTATTAGGTTAAATCTATAGTTTAGATAGAATAGTAATTCTTTTATACTTTCTCCTACTACGCTATTATAGGCAAATTAGGCTATAGGTAGTAGTTAGACCTAATTATCTTATTAATAGTTAATATAGTAGTATAGGTAGGTTTTTATAATCTAGTTAATTTATTCTATCTAGCTATTAGTTTATAGATAAAAAGTAATAGATATCTTATAATTAGATCCTAGCTATAAGATTAGAGATCTCTAAAACTTAGAAGTAAATAACTTATCCCTATTAGATATAATTTCCTTTAGTATTTTATATTAGCTAATAATTACCTATAGAAACTTATAGGTAAGGTCTTCTATAGTACTAAACTCTATATAGGGGATAAAGTATAAGTACTTTATAAGTCTATTAATAATAATAAGGACGCTATTATAGCTAACCTTAGTTATTAGTTCTTTAGACTTAAGTAGCTTAGTTATAAAGTCTAATAAAACTAATTTCTATACTATTTATAGTACTAAGAGTAGCTATATCTTACTATAAGGCTAGTATTAGCTAGGTTTACTTTTTATATAAACCTTATAGTTCCTAATTACTAAAGATACTTCTTATTATATAGCTATTTTATTATAGTATTATTTAATATATTTCTATATCTTAGTTATACCTTAGTAACTATATATAGGTATAGTATATATTTCTATAATAGCTTTAGTAGATATTCTTCTAGTTAAGCTAGTATTATTCCTTCTAGCTATATATAGAAGTCTAATAGCTAATATAAGGTTACCTTCTTAATTTATTTTAAGGATAACCTATATTTCCTTAGGTACTAAGATGTTATAGTCTATTTATCTACTTAGAGTATTAGCTTATCTATTTTTAGATCCTTTATAATAGATAATTTTAAAGTTAAATTTAGATAAGAACTCTAACTATCTAATTTATCTTTTATTTAAGTTCTTTAAGGTAGTAAAGTATAAGAGGTTCTTATAGTCTATAAAGACTTTTATTAGGTGCTTAGTTCCTAAGAGATAAGGTCTCTATTTCTTAAATGCTTTAATAATTACTATAAGTTCTTTATTATAGATCTAGTAGTTAAGTTTTAGTCTCTTAAGCTTCTTAAAGAGGAAAGTAATAAGTTATAGTTATTCTTCTAAGTCTCACTATAAGAGTTATACCCCTATTATAAAGTTAGAGGCGTCTATTTTAACTTTAAAGGGTTTTTCTAGGTTTAATATATATAGAATAATATTATTTACTATATACTACTTAATTTAGTTAAAGTCTTTCTAGTATTATTCTATTTACTTAAAGGGTTTATCTTTTTAAGTAAGCTCTATAAGGCTTTAACTAGTTCTAGTATAGTTCTTAATAAAGCGTTAGTAGAAGTTAACTAGTCTAAGGAATAATTAGATATCTTTAACGTTTTAAGGTATTAGCTATTTCTAGATTGCTTTAATCTTTTTCTTACTTATTTTAATAACTCCTAGGGTAATAGTAAATCTAAGGTAGTTAACTTCTTAGGTATAGAATTTACTCTTTTTAGGTTCTACTAGTAGCTTAGCGTCTTATAGCGCCTTAAGTACTTAATATATATATTATTTATACTTATTTATTATTTTTAAGAAGATAAGGATGTTATCTAGGTATATAATAGTATATATATTAATATATTCTTATAAGATATAATTAATTATACTCTAAAAGGTTATTAATATATTAATAAGGCTAAAGGGCATAATAAGGGTCTTAAAGTATCCTCTATATATTTAGAAGGCAGCCTTCTATATATTATTATCTTTAATATAGATTAAGTTATAGGCTCCCTTAAGGTTAAGAGCTATAAACTAGTTTGCTCTATATAGTAGGTCTTATAGTTTAGGGATAAGTAGTAATAAGTAATAGTTCTTAATAGTAATATTATTAAGTTTTTAGTAGTTAATATATAGTTATTTCTTTCTATTTTTCTTAGGTATAAATAGGATTAGATATCCTATTAGTAATATTAAGGGTCTAATATATCCTTTCTTAAGGTTCTCTTCTAGCTACTTATCTAGGCACTATATCTTATCTTAAGATAATCTATAGATTAGGCTATATATTAGTTCTTTCCCTTCTTTTAGCTTAATCTTATAATTAAAGGGTCTATATTTTAGTAGTCTAGTCTTTAGTTCTTCTATAAATAGTTTATTATAGACTTAATATTTATTTAGAATAGTTAGAAGATAATTATTCTTATTAATATCTATTACTAATAATATCCTAATATTCTCATCCTTAATCTTTAGGTAGGTAATAAATCTTCTTACTTAAGGAGTTACTAGATACTTATTTAAGGTACTCTTCTTAAGTTGCTACTTAGTAACTAAGTCCTATTCCTATTAGAGTTAGCCTATTCTCTAATCTATCTATAGGTTACTATTATATAACTATAGTCTTCTAAAGATAATATTATATTTATCTCCTATCTCTATAATATTAAAGTTTAGTTACTCATTCTAGCTATAGATCTATATAGAGAGGTATACTATCTCTATTATAATACGTCCTCTACTATACTAGACTTATTCTCCTTTAATAGTACTAAGTTTATAGTAGTCTTCTTCTACTTTTCTTTTCTAGGTTATCTATTATCTATTTACTATACTAAGTAATATAAAGTTACTTTAGGCTTTACTATCTATTATTATAGTAGCTAGTTTTCTATTAAGTTATATCTATACTTAGATATATTTATATTATTAAGCTAGGTATACCTTAGTTATACTATATAGGGACCTTATTCTATCTACCTATTATTATCCTTAGGTTTTAGTAGGTAAGTCTAGTTTTTTAATTAGTTATCCTCTTAGTAGGTAATCTATTTTCCTTTACGTTATACTTTCTAGAGTTAGCTTTTCTTATATTTTATTATAGGAGGGTTTACTCTATTCTAGCTAATTTGCTATACTTTAGCTTTACTCTCTCTATAGATTATATACTTATCTTATTAGTAGTCCTACTAACTTATATTAGTATTATAGAGGTATCTTATAGAGTATTTTTAGCTTAGTCTAAAGGTTATAATTTATCTATTAAATATCTTAAGTTCCTATCTATATATTTAGTTAATTTAATAGACCTTCTTAATAGGTTCTTAGTTATACCTTCTAGAGTAGAATTAATATATATACTTATCTATAAGGTATTCCTTATAGTTATTAAAGAAGTATTATAGCTAGTAGAGGTAATAGTAGTAGTTACTTTCTATATATAAGTATAGGTAGTTATCTAGTTTAAACTCTAGTTTATAGTATCTATTATATTATTCTCCTAAGGTGCTAAAGAATTTAAGTATCTATTTATCCTTTATAGGATTAATCTTCTTATACTAAAGGCGTTTATTAGCCTTTATACTTTTATTATTAGAGTTCTCTTTAGAGCTAATATTATTAATATTAGGTTTATACCTATAGATAGCTACTATTTAAGTACGTTATTATATAATATTATAAGGCTTATCTAAGTTATAGGGTAACTCCTTATAGTCTCCTATCTACTAGTTAATTTATATATCTATATAAGGGTCTAATTTACTATTATTAGTCTTAATAATATTATTTATTTATTTAAGGTCTATTAGTCTTATAATTATTATAGTAGTTATAGTCTCTTTTAGAGCTCTATACTCTAGAAGACTATTAAGTTATTCTTATATTTTTTATTCTAGCTTACTATTGCTTTAATATCCTATAGTAAGAGTTTATTAGTTTAGGGGTTTACTAATATCCTTTACTCTAATAATATTATATCCTATCCTACTAAGGTCCTTAGGGTACTATCCTATATATTCCTTAGAGTCTAAGTAAACTCTATAGTTATTATTAAAGTAAGTAGTCTAACTAAATTATTTATAAGGAATTACTTTAATAGTAGTACTAACTTATTTTTTCTTAAGTACTAACTAGAAGCGTTCTTTCTTAGGTGCTCTATATTCTTTTATAAGGTATTTATTCTTATTATAGTTATAGCACTTAATATACTTCTTCTAGCTATTATCCTTATTACTATTATTACACTAGGCTACACTAAGGTCTATAGGCCTACTATAGTATCTATAAGTAGTGCTATTATACTTATTATATTAATTATTATTATAGTACTAAGGCTACTACTAATATTTATAGCTAGAGTTAATAGGTTATTATTATTTACTTTTCTCTTTATATTATTTATAGAGTTAATTATTAATCTTAATAGTAAGCTTAATATACTAAAAGAAGTTTTTAGGTCTATTAACCTTAATAATTATATCCTTAACTTTATCCTTAAGGTTATTATAAAATATAAAGATCTTACCTTTATTAGTTAAGTCTAGCTAAGTATAGATCTATTTAAACTCTATAGTATAGTCCTTAGCTAACTTAGTCTACTTAAAGTAAAGTAAGTCTTATTTAGCTTATTATTTCTTATTAGGGTCTTAAAATAGAGACTTTAGAGTAGACTTAAAGCCCTAAAAGCTACTAAAGATATCTCTAACTTTAGTAAAATAGTAATTAAGTACCTCCTTATTAAGGTACTCTTTAAGGAAGGGTTTAAACTATTAGAGGGCTTATCCCTTAAGAAAGGTAAATATATAGATAACCTTCTTAGTTCTATTTTTAAAGTTACTATAATAGAAGTTCTAATAGTTTTTAACTTAAATAAGGAATCCCTTAAGGTATCCTAGGGATCTATTAAATAGGTTGGGAGAGTTAAGTTAGAGCTTCTCTTATCCCTCTATAATAAGAGTAGTAATAATATTACTAGTAGCTCTAAGGGTATTAACTTTAGACTAGAGCTTATTATTATTCTTATTCTTATCCTTAAGCTGAGCGTTGAGCTAGTGGATAATATCCTAAAGTTTCTTTATATCGTTTTTAAGCTTAATAGTTTCCTAGAAACCTTGCTGGATGCGATTGGCATTATTGTGGGTAAGGGTGACTGCATTATTATCCTCAATGTCTTACATCTTAGCCTCACCTAGTTCCTAGGTCAGGCTGCTGGGAGGCTGCTGGCAGGCTGCTTACTAGGGCCATATTACAGCCAGCTAACTAATAATAGGTTTATATTAATAGTAAGTTAGGGATTAAGAACTATAAATAGTAATTAGTTATTATATAGGTCTAGTTAAGTAATTATAAGTCTTTAAAGGTCTTAGTAATTAGTTAAGGCCTTAATAAGAGTTATAGAGTAGTTATTACTTAGGTATAGCTAAAAGTACTAATAAGGGTAATTATAAAGTTAATTACTAAAGAGCTATAGAAGTCTATCTTTAAGCTAGATTTAAGTCTATCCTATATATAAGTCCTAGATACTTCTCTTCCTATATAGACTGCAATCTAAGAGTTAGTCCTCCTTAAGGACCGCCCTTAGCACGTTAGTCCTAATCCTTATCCTAATCCTAGGACTGCTTATTAAGAGTTAGTCCTACTTATTATTATATAACTTATATTATAGTTCTTCTATTTTAAGTAAGCCCCTTATATTCCTATAATCCTATATATAAAGGTGACGTTCTAACTGCCTAGTATCTTTATAGGGCGTTCTTTATTAGTTATATCTAATAGGTTATAATATTAGGTCTCCCCTCTAAAGGTCTAATCTCTTAGACCTTATATAAATAGGTAGTTACTCCTAGGTTAAGGAGTTATTAATTATACTTCCTTATTTTCTATAATACTAATACTATATTAGGTTATATTTAAAAGTTAAAGTCTTAAAAGATAGAAATAAAAGATTATAAGCGTTAAGCGCTTCTTAAGTTTATAGATTCTTATTCCTTATATATAGATATACCTTATACTTATTATTTCTATATAAAGGTTATATATTAGTTTAGTAAGGGGTTATCTTATTACTATAAGTATATTAAGGTAAAGAAGCTATATAATAGTATTTTAGTAGCTTCTATATATAGGTACTAAGACTTTTATATTTTTCTTCTTTTCTAACGTTTTTCTAGTATAAAGATTAAATACTTAATAGAAGGAGTGGGATAAAAAGGAGGAGAAGGTAGGTAAAGAGTTTATAGCTCTTTATATTTAGTTAACTTACCTTTAGGCTAAAATAGTAGTAGCAGTAAGCTATCTCTTAAGGATCTATACTATTTAGAAATAGGTTTATAATTATTAGTCTAAAGCGTTTTATTAGGGTATATAGGAGGTTAATAAGGAGGATAATATTCTTCCTATATTGGATGCTTATAAGTAGGGTATTATAGGAGACCTCTAGTTTATAGGTATTATAAATAACCCTTCCTAGCTAGACTTTAGAATTAGTGAGGAGTTTATAGACCTAGGACCCTTGCTTGGGAGTACTCCTATAGTAGCTGCTGGGAGTGCTAGAGGTTCTTAATAGGTTCCTATGAGTTTTCTTTATATCTATATCCTTCCTACTTAATAAGATATTCTATATTTCTATTATTACTATAGTAGTTAATAATTTATTTAACTTTATATTCTAGTTTAAGAGGTTCTATAATAATATAGTCTTCTATATATAAACCTTATAGTGCTTTTTTAAGAAGTAAAATATAAAAGACTAAATAATACTTTATAGTATCTAGTAGTATAAGTTTAAAGTTAATATTAGATACCTTCTATATAATTTCAAAAGGTCTAAGTTTCTTAAAGTCTAACTTATTACTTAGTTATTTTATCTTAATATTTCTATAGAGAAGGTATATACTATCTATTACGGCTAGCTAACTAATAGTGGGTTTATATTAGCAGTAAGTTAGGGATTAAGAACTATAAATAGTATTAAGTTGTTCTATAGGGCTATTTAAGTAATTATAGGTCTTTAAAGGTCTTAGTAATTAGTTAAGGCCTTAATAAGAGTTATAGAGTAATTATTACTTAGGTATAGCTAAAAGTATTATAAGTAATAATTATAAGTTAATTACTAAAGAGCTATAGAAGTCTATCCTTAAGCTAGGCTTAAGTCTATCCTATATATAAGTCCTAAATAGTTCTTCTACCTTAAGGTAATCACTAAGTTCTAATATAGTAATTACTAATTACTATCCTATTAGTGATTAATTACTAATTACTCTTATATATATAGAATGATCACCTTATCTTATTATTATGTGACTTACCTATAGTTCTTCCGTTCCAAGGAGAGTCTTCTGTTCCTATATCTTCCTGCATATAAATATCCTATAGCCACTAGGTATGCTACAGGGCATCACCCTGGTCCTATCATGCCTAACGGGTTGTAATACTATCCCCCTCCTATAGAGTTAGTCCCTTAACTCTTAAGGTATTAATATATTTATATATCTATTTATATATAAATTTAAGTTCTTTTAGGAGTTCTTATTAGATTTCCTTAAGTTTATTAATAT